>NC_041344.1:18899883-19052383 GCF_004354835.1 Perca flavescens | reverse complement strand
GCAAGAAAGAACACATAGTAACAAAAGCAAGTTTGCGTCCTGTACTCGTTTCAGAGGTTGAATTCTTGATAGGTTCTTGGGAGTGTTTAGAGAAAAACACTGGCTCATGCTCATCACGTTCAGTTTCTCACCTTCCGCTAACCTTTTTGGTAGATTGTCTCGCCTAAAATAAGAGTTGACTGTGAGCCTCGGGCTGGTCATTGTTACTTGTTGAGTGCCAAACATGAGCTCAGAAGGCAGGAACAAGTTGGGGAAACTAACCGACTAACATTATTTTTTTATTCAACAGAAAGATTCAAATTTGCTTTGCATATGAAAGAGTCAATTCAGTCTAGTATTTTTACAGAGCATGCATAAACTTGGAAAACCATTTGACAATTGAAAGAAAATGAATCTGCAAAATGACTTAAAGGATTAATTCAATACCAAAGTAGTTGCAGATTACTTTTCCGTTGATCAATTTACCGACCAATCACTTCAGATTTAACATTGAATATGTTTAGTTTTGGACTGTTGATCAGTCCGAACAAGTAATGTGAAGTGGAAACTTTGGGCTTTAGAAAACTGTGAAGGGAATTTTTCACCAAATGTTTATTCAAGTAAATAACGTGCAACTTGATTGATAATAAAAAATAAAAAAAAAATGCATTCATTGCAGCCCACCTAGGCAGGTATGAGAATGCACCCACAATTGACAGTTGTGTGACTCAACCAACTGTGGCATGACAAGCTGCAGTAGCTGAGAACTACATAAGAAAGAAACTTAAGTACATTTGAGGTGACAGCCAAAGCCAAACAGGCAGGAATGCAGCCAAAGTTCACCCTGGAGAGCATCTGCCCCATTAGTATCTGATTGTTAGATGGTTTTTGAACTGCTGTCTAAAGCAAGCAGGAGGGGTTGTCCTACGCTGCAGGTAAGGTGTAGAATTTTTTGTGTCTCAGGCATGAAGGATGGTTGTGTATCAAGCACCACTACATATTTTGTTGACCATCTACACCAGTTCCTTCTCAAACCTTTCACTGAACAGTACAATTGTCTTTCTCTGCCTTTTTCTAAATGAAAAGCGAAAAATATTCCATCTAGATAAACTGTGCTTTCAAGCACAGCAAAGCACATGACAGAAGACAACAACCCTGATTTAAAAAGAAAAGAAAAAAGAAATCACATTATTATTTGATCGTAACAACTACATAATCATGGCCACAAGAACAAAACCTTGGTCTAAACCCTAGGGAGGTGGGAGTTAAAAGTAACACTCCCTCCATCCCTTTGCTGTCACCAGAGATGGCATCATGGCAACTACAGCACTACACACCCTGAGCTCTTCTCCACATGTCTCCCTATGTCTCTCTCTCTCTCCAAGTAAACACACTGGAACAGCTGACCAGACACCAACCGCTGCGGTCATGGTTAGACAGATAGAGACTATGACAGGGCAGCCTAAAGGTACTAACAGGCAATGACAGGCTCTGCTTGACACCAACAACAGACAAAATGACCACACAGAGAACACATACTCAACCTTTTCTCTCCTGACACCAAGCCAATACTAGTGCTCTCTTTCTTCCCAAATTTAAAATCTGTTTACCTACTGCAATTGAAATTATTTTTGTACAAGGTTAACATTAGGCCAGGGATTGCTGTGGCACTGAAAACTGATTCTGCATATTGGATTGTTACATTCCTATCAAATAATGCATTTGTTGGTAGAAACAGCACAATAGAAGCTAATAGCTTCTCTTGCCAACTACCAAAAGAGACCACTATGTTGATCATTATTCAGTTAACAATTTTCACACAAACAATCAAACATATGCAAGAAGGTACTGAGGGGTTTCATGGGTGTGTCAGTAAATCCCTAAAGGGCAACTGTACCAACTTTTATATTCTGAAAGGTAAAAACAAAGTGAAACAATACTGTGGGGTGTTCTCAATACCACTATAACTTTCCATGGTCAAACAACCCTGGTTGAGCCTGAGGCTCCCAGAGATCCACAGCCTCACACACACACACACCTTGACAACATGACTAAACTTAGTGGCTCTCAGAGGCCAATGCAACTGTGGCAAAATAAATGAGAGAAGGCACTGACCGTGACTAGGGCTGAGAGCCATGTTGCCTGAATTCAAGGCTTCATCAAAACGAGCGAATAACGTCTGTAACCTGAAAAAGAGAGAGAGAGAGAAGAAGAAATGTTACCGCAAAACACAGACACACACCAAAGCTAATGAAATAACTATAACAGCAGAACAATACGCAATCATCTTCATTGACAGGATCATGACAAAGAAAAAGAGCACACACACACACACACACACACACACACACACACACACACACACACACACACACACACACACACACACACACACACACACACACACACACACACACACACACACACACACACACACACACACACACACACTAGAGACAAGCAAGGTGCTATGAATCCCAAGTGAAAGTAAAGTACCATCAGCAGCAACATGTGGACTGCCTGCCTGCGGGTGGGTGTGTCTATTGTGCCAGTCACACTCATGAAGGTGCAGGAACAACACGACTTCTGACATCCTGCCCAGCACCAAACACACAATCCTAAGCCAGATCTGCTCAGTCAAATGCTGTACACGTAAGATGTCTGCATGTTAATAACGCAAAATCTAACCTAATCACAGAAAAGTCCAATGAAAATAACATATTTGCACAAATAACAGCTATAAATATCTCCTGCACACTAAACAGTGTCGATACATTTTTTTTTACACAACTGGAATGACAATAACACAACGCAGAAACAATGACCCACATCCAGTAACATGCCCTAATGTCTCCTTGCCAATAGGTTAGCCACTGATGTGAGCACACAAGAATAAGAGTCATACACACCGTCCTCTGTCTGTCTTTTAATGTCTGGGTGCTGGTCCACAACTATAAGACAGCTTAGCAGGTCCTTATAAGTGATGATTAGCGTTGCAATGGGCTCCTCCACTGTTCAGCGTTTTCACATGGTTCCTTTTCTTTCATTAGCATTCTAACTTGCCTATTCGTTTCAGAAATAGCCCAGCCTTTAGTCTTCACTACTCATTTGCCTCAGTATTTCCCAGTGGACTGATTGATAGGTTGCTGCGCAACGTTGCATTAGCTCCCATGCTAGTGACACACTCCGGTCCTTGGCTTCCCTCAGCTCTTTGTATCCAACATGGTGCAGTGGCTCCGAGAAGGAGGGAGGGAGGGAGGAAGACAGGAGGATGGAGGGAGGGTGTGTGTGTGTGAGTGTGAGTGAGAGAGAGAGAGAGAGAGAGAACTGTAAAAAAAAAAAAAAAAAAAAGAGGAAAAAAAAGCACCACCTACTGTCATACATACGTACTGTATGCTGATGAGCCCACACACCCACTGAGAAATCTCCCCAGTGGTACAACGAGTTAAATCTCAGACAAGGTCTTTGCGTGTGTTGAGTGAGAGACAAATAGGCTAGTGTGTGACAGGGTGCGAAGAGATTCAGTTACCCTTTACATAACCTCCCTCCCAGACACCAACACATACACACTCGTCAGAGGGGGAGGGGCTGTACAGCTTGCAAGGCTGCTCCTCCCCCCTCTACATCTCTCTTTTCACCCCACTTGCCTATATTCCCTGGCTCCCTTGTATTCCTCTTTTTTACACCCACCTCCCTCTTTACATCCAGGATCCCATCTTCACACTGCTGCACCTTTTACACTGAGCTCTCAATCTGTGGTGGACACAGATTGACTGTCATTGAAGAAAGGTCACCTCAACTCCAGATGATTTACACCTTTTAGGTAGCTCATTTCCTTTTCGAACAAGACATTCAAACAGCATTTGACCAACTAATAGGAGACTGTTGTCACAGGTTAAGCCCATGTTGTTACTCTTAATAGGGAGGGACTCAGGTCTACAACAGTACTTCTATACAAATCACTGCTAGACCTTAGAAATACCGGTACACACATTTACAGTATGTTAGAGAAATACTGCTATAGAGTAACGTTTTAGTTAGTTTAGAGTAACGTTAGGCCTGTAACAATAACAATTGTTTAACCGCAATTATTTTTAATAATTAACCCGGTTATTTAGTATAACCGCAATTAAAGCACTTTTAATGAGATTGGTCACAATATGGTTTGGATCCATCAAACGCGTTTGCAATACCAGCGTAGCATCACCTACACTACTAGCTAACGTTAGCTTGCCTATGATGCTATGGATTCCTACCAGAGGACGCCACGCCGCAGCAAGTCCAGTCGGCTTTCAAACGTTACAAATCCACCGAAGCACCATTACATGTGTTTAAGTAGTGTAGTTAGTGAGTCTGTGGTGTTTAATCTACCAGGGTGCTTTGTTTAATTAGTAACGTTACCGTAAATGACGACGCTGTAGCGGAGATGGCCGTCATTCATTAGCATTATGCTAATGCAGTTCCACGGGAATTTGTGCTTTTATTTTTCTAATCTGTAGCTACATAACTTGTTTGCTAACCTTAGCTAAGGTCATAATGGGTACGACTGTTGACGGTAATTGTTGGTTTTGTTTAGATGTGCCAAATTGTAATTATATAAGTGATTATTGGTCGGACTGTTGAGGTAAAGCTATGCTAGTGGAAACGGTCACTTGTTGTCATAGCAACTCCAAACATCCAGGGCCGTCTAGCCTATGCGTCTGCGATATTACGAATCCCACTATGGCCACGCCAAGACCCGCCCTTCAATAGCGTTCACACACTACTATTGGCCAGGCGTCCATGCTTACATGTACAGGTCCTATCCCCTGACCAATCCCCTAACCCTAACCTTAACCACTCGAGGTGAAATGCCTAAACCCAACCAATCAAGCTGCTTCGTAGGGCGGGTCTTGGCGTGGCCATAGTGGGATTCGTAATTTTGCTATGCGTCTAGCTAGCTAGCTAAAGCCAGAGAAATGAATCACTTTTTTTTTTCAATGCTTTTTTTATTGACAGGAATACATTTAAAAAAAAATGTATGCGTGGTTTACTTCGCTGGCTGTGAACCTGCGTATCTTCATTTAAACCTTAATTTGTTTAAAAAAGTAGCTAGTAAATAAATTCAAAAAATATTACTTTACTAAAAGAGACAATTATATTCTTAATCGCAATTATTTCTGAGACAATTAATTGTCCAGCTAAATTTGGAATTGTTATAGGCCTAGTTTAGAGTAATTTCTTAAATTATGTTTAAACTTCAATAACAATTCTGATAGATAAAACTGCCATCTGTGACAGAAACACACACAAAGAAATCCAGGTAGTGTGTCTGACCTGCATTCAACAGCCAGGTCAGAGGAAATAGCCAGGTCAGAGGAATCTCACTGACCCATTTGGACTGACTGCCAAAGCAGGTTTAACCGTGTCACTGTCCATCAGAGAGGGGTTATTAGGTTCACTGTGGAATGAATGATCTCATCTGACACTGACTAACATACAGTAAAGTGCACATATACAGTGTGTAGTGCTGAACACTGACCAGATTAACTGACCTGAATGATGAAATTAAACAATATTCCAATCCTGTTAAAAGTCTGGGACCCCTTTAGGGATGAAGCTAATTTGGAGTAACACAATTCCTAATATTCAACTGACAGTTTATAAACTATACATTTTAACATTTATTACCAGGCTATACAATTCAGGAGCCTACAGACAGAAAAACCTGCTTTTTATTTCTGCAATGGTTTGCTTGTAGTGTTTCCTCTATAATTATGCAATTGGAACCCCCGCCAGGCCGAAAAATCCTTTTTTGATGCCAAAAACACGCCCAAAATTAATTCCTGTGTTTTCCCTTTATTCATTCTGGAGCGGCACAGCTCCGTGAACGGCAGCGACGCACCGCTGTGAGTCTATGATTGAGGCAACTGTCTGTGGTTAGTTCACGTCTGTAATAACAGCAGGACAATTAAGTGTCTGTTATCTAGACTGCTAAAGTCAGTTGAAGAGGTGAAGTGAAGATAATATTGTCAGTAGCCTACCGGGTACAACCAGGCTCGGCAGTAAACAACACGCTAACTTCCAGACGGATTCAGTGTTTTTAGCTGAGCTAGACTGGAGAATATTCAGTTAATACAGATCGGTGATGCGGTTTTGTTCTCATTGTTCTCTGTGAAGTTTGCTGGAATTGATGTAATGTAGCCCCGGTGCGTTTTGCTTCTGGTGTTCTTCATCACTGAGTAACCGGCAAACCAGCTTTAAAAGTGACAACTTCTTTTTAAATAAGTGCTGTATGGTGGATCTAATTCATGGCGATATGAAGAGTGGTTCATGTGGATTTCAAAAAGTAACTTAAATATTTGGAAAAGTAACTTATAAAGTTGGTGTCGCGGTAGCACGCCCCTGCATAGCAAATGACACTGATCACCCCCTCAATCAACACACATTACTCCCATCTGGCCAGATATACAGGACTCTAAAATGGAGAAGAGCTTGTTTTAGAAGGAGGTTTGTCCCTTCTGCAATAGCAGCCCTAAACAATCTGCCTCACTGACACTGCTGTGAGCTGGGATGATGAAAGCATTCATGGAGATTTTGTGTACTGGGGGGATCCGGCGACTCAAAACAGGGGTTGGAGGTAATGGAACAAAAACAACAAAAATTACACTGCCTACGTAGCTTCTCTGACTTAAAAAACATAACCAACAACGCTGTGTGTACATCAGGGAAATGTTTATTTTAATTTCAGAACATGCACTGCATAGGTAAAATGGACAGCCTAGTCCAGTTTTGTCCATTGTAAGCCAGGGATAACTTTTTTCCTTTCTCTGTAAACTGAGCGACAAATGTACCCGCTTCGTCGCCATCACAATCTCTCGCAGATTCAAATCATCATTCATCAGCCGTCTTGTTGTCATCTTCATCCCTCTGTGGGTCATTATCATCCCCGCTAACGACAGGTGCATTAGCCGCATTAGTGGTAGGCGTACTACTGCTGTGTCCACTGTGGTCTCCACGTTCTTGATCAGCGGAAATGATTTTTGCTCGTTTGGGAACCGAGTGGCCAGCGTATTTGAAAAAGTTAAGCAACCTTTGTTGTCTTTTTTCCCCCCTTGAGTGAAACAAGGCTAACAGCAATCTCAACCAGCACAGGCGCATGTGTCACTTGAAGTGCCTCCCCTCCGTCCCTCTCCCCCCTCTTGTCTTACCCTGAAAATTCACCTCGAAACGCATCAAAAATGCAAACACAAGATTTTTGTGGAACTTCAATGGAGAATAAAGACTAACAAGACAGATAACAACATTGAACACTACACAAACAGTAATTTATTTTTTTCATTTAGGAGATTCATTTTTCATAGTGACACAGGAGGTGCCGGATCCAATAAAAAAAAAAATTATATATTAAAAAAAAAAAGGTTCCGGATCCAACGTAGGTGCCGGAACATGTTCCGGCGTGTTCTGGCTCAAATTAAGCCCTGGTGCCGGGGTGACACGCGCATCTCTGTGTGGATTGCGATATTTTATAAAACAGAAGTAGCCTTTCTGATTTCATTAATGCTCTTATTCTCGGCCTTCTACACTCCCCTTCTCTCCATTATCTGATGCAAGCTCTACAGAGTTGATATGTGATCTAGTCAGCAAGACTCTGGCCACAGCCCTGCATTCCACCCTGCAACCATATACTAACACTAAAACACTCAGGCACACACAACCTCCACCTTACCTTCATATCAGTGCTCCAATATTTATAGTGAATACTGTAACAAAACACTACATCTATAAAAGAACAAGCAATGATTTCAGACTTAAATCTTTGCATCTGTCAGACCTCCACATATAACAGACACATACCAGTCTGTATAAATCCCACATACACAGACAGCGTGTTTACAGTGGAGACAGGCTCAATATGCGCAACACATGACACATGGCCACGGCCAGCATTCACAGACGCAAGACTCATACTGAGCAGTCAGCACACAACACTGGCTGCTGCTCAGATCACAAGGGAGAAAGAGTCACTGTGTGCTTAGAATAAACCTCGACCCAGCACATGTAACCAGGACGACCAAAGGACGAAATTAACCTCTACAGATGACATGAACACACACACACTTTCTCCAATTTTTCCTCAACTCTGTTTCTCCACCCAATTCCTTTGTACCCCATCTGCCTCCTCTACCAGTCAGTCATCATTGTGCTCTGGATGAAAGTGCCTCTGTATGTGTGAAGGGCAGAGTGGTGCATGGCGTGGCCTGGGACAGACTGAGTGCCAAGGCCACGGGACCCACAGGCCCTCCACACAAACTCATCCCCTACTGTGCAGAGCAGGCACACACCCCTACATACCAATAAAGATATAACCAGTGCTCACAGAGCTTATCAATAACTGACACACAGAAAATAACTCACCGTGCAGCAGGCAGTCCCCTCTTTGCCAGGTCTGCTCGGACCCTCTCTCCAACGTGACGATAAACATCCACCAATGCTGCTATGGAGGCCTCACGTACCTTCAGACAGCAGACATTAAACCAATTTAACACACACAAATGGTGCGTTTGTTAAGATTATGGTCAACTTTCTTAATAATTCCATACAGATAATTGATATTGTAATGTTGCACAGTATATTGTATATTCTCTAAAGCAATAAAAATACTTGTAAAAAAAAAAAAAAAAAAAAAAAAAAAAAAAAATATATATATATATATATATATATATATATATATATATATATATATATATATATATATATATATATATATATATATATATATATATATATATATAAAAATAAATAAATAATTCCATACAGATTACACCCCACTGTCTGGGGTTACACACACTAAGGATTGCAAACGTAAACACATTAAAAAACAAAGTACTAATCCCCCTAATGGGAGATATCTGATTTGTTAGTTATGTTGTGATTTGGTAGTGGGGTGCTGTTAAAAGGGATTTTCTGCAACTGAGGGGTTGGCGGGTCTGTTGAGAACTTTGATTGGTTGGGACAGTACGTGGGTCGATAATCATTGGGCAGACGATAGGAGCAGATTTCAGCTTTGGGGTGCAACTCCATAGGAGGTTAAAACCAACCTCTCTCTATCCCGCTCTCTCACACACACATATTCAGCTAGTGTTGCAGTGTGGGTTAATGGTTGCTTAGCAGTGAAGCTGGGTGGGGGGGGGGGGGGTGGGGACTCTACAGAGCGCATCTCCTCACTAATAACAGTAATAATCACAAAGATGCCTTACGATGCCTGCCAACACACTCTGGATGCTGAGAGCTAAACCACAAGCTTAGAATAGCTGCAGACTGATACAGGAAAAAACATATGCCCTCTACCTACTCACTCAAACACACACAAAGAAATTACAGTATAAACAGATACGTAGGAATGTTGATGATGTATCATATTGCTAAAGCGCAGTGTCACTTACCTGTGGGTTCTGGTCTCCAGTCAGAGAGCAGAGATGAGGAACTAGTTTACTGAGGCTCAATGACTGTGCTCCATACCTGAGAGAAAGAGCCATGAAAAGACAAAGAAAAGGGGTTACCAAAACTGATGAAGATGTTCGTGATTAGTAAATGGCTGGCATTAGGTGTACGGAGAATATCTCCAATAATAGAGGACTAATGCAATCACAATTCTTAAATCTAAATTCTAAAATCTAAATCGCTTCATCTCAAATCATCATCAACATTGTAGAAAAGTAGTCAAGGTGTTAATCAGTTTTAATCGCCACACGGAAACTTCCGTTGAGTTGTGTACGATGTACAGCAAAAATATAGATGGCTTCTTCATTTCCTTGTGCTTTACCATTTAAGTGTGTTTCCTAAACTGCACTGCATTAAGCTTTGTCAGTTAATGTAATATCTGGAGCTATATGGCATACACACAGCAATAACAATATAAAACATGGAGAAAAAAACAAACAGAAAAAGACCATTTCTGTGCCATGTTATACTCAAGTCTACTCAGGCTTAATGGATACCTTAATTGTGTAGGCCCACTAAATACTTTAGCTTTACTATCAGTAGCAGCTTAGAATTAAGCACAACAGTGTCAAAATCTATTAGCAAAAAGATGCTACAATTAGCACTGCCATTCGAACAGCCCAGATTAGCTGTGTGGTAACGTGAAGGAGGACAAATACAGTAACTTACAACCTGCACAGATCTGAACTGCCTTCAAGCTGCTGTCAAAGAAGGTGAGGCTAGAAAGCATCTGTTTAGTCTTAAGTCTATAGGTGTATTTGTTTAATGATCTGAGTAAATATGACAGCTTTGTTGCTACAATCCCTGACTGTGTGGCATTCTACAAAAGGAGAAATCCTCTAATAACTAATTGGAGGAGATGAGAACAAACCAATTAATTTAGGAATAAGCAGAAGACATAAAAATGTGTACAGAATACAATGAAAATGAAGTCAAAAGGCCGTACACAGCCCAAAAAACATACCAGGAAAAAAGCAGCTAACCATGTGACATTAATATTGACCATTTGTAATTCATGATGTATTGAAAGAAATTAATAAATTGTGAGAAAATGTCTAGTTTAACAAACAAGCCAATTGGATCGGAACATAGTAGTGAGATACAGTCAGTCCCATTCAAATTAACATGTGCTCCATCAGGCCTGACAGCTGAGCATGAGACCATGTAAGAGTTGAGGCCGGGGTGATTAGAGAACAGATTTTCAAATCTCTTTAAAAGCAACAATTAGCCGACATGTATCCTTTAAGGTTAACGCCACATGACAAAAGTGGTGGTGCCATTCGCAGCACGTGTGTCAGCTCCACAGAGTCACACAAACAGTTAAGAAGATTAACCCTGGACACAGAGACTGTGTGTGTTTCTTGAACAAACAAAATGGGGCATGCTAACGGAGATAGTAATAAAAACACATAGGAATAAATTGACCCTTCTGTGTGTGAACAATAACTGAAAAAAAAAATAAAAATATATATATATATATATATATATATATATATATATATATATATATATATATATATATTTATATATATATATATATATATATAAAAATCAATGAGTTTGTTTAAAGTAAGTACAATTAGATATACTGTATGTTTATGTTTTATGTAAGGACTAACGTATGACTTGCCCACAAGATGAGATAAAATATGCATACATTTAATAGCTTTACAATTTACAATGTATTCTTTCACATTTCACCCTGAAAGTGATACAGATGAAGAGGGGGAAGCTACTTACATGCTGAGCGTGGCACTGAGACAGAGGCAAATTCCTTCTCGACTGCGGAAGTTTTTGTGTTTAAAACCAGGAAGTAGCTTTTCCCAAACATACTGGACAAAGGAGAGACAGAAAATGGGAGTGCGAAAGAAAGACAGTGTCATTAGGAATGAGAAAAGGAAGGCTCTGCCAAACAGCTCATCAGGGGTTTGAGCAGATTACAGAGTGCAGAGAAGGTTACAATCTGTTGAGATGCACATGTGTGCTGTGTGTAGTTAACACAAAGTAGAGTGGAGATGTAGCCCGTGTAATTCCTTTAATTCCCAGGTGAGGGAGCCCAAATGACAAAGTGTACCTCTCAGCTGTAGTGAATCTCTATTAATGTGGAGGTGACTGTAATTTGTCTTCTGTCTCTGTCTTGATCGTGCATTCTTTCGAATAACTACAATTGATCTAAAAGGTTCCTGCCTACTTTTAACATAATACCAGACACACAATACAACACCGTTTTTCACACTGCAACCTTTCATATCATCTAAAGTCAGTGTCTGAACTTCAAACAACAGTCCTGAAACCATTTTAGGGATCAAGATCTTTGTGTGATGAAAAGTTATTATTCTGATAATCTGTCATGTTACATGTGGTGCTAGAAATTAATCACTCAAAAAATTATTTGTCTTATATCCTGGTGTCAATCACTATTTATATGACGTTTTCACTATTTATATGACGTTTATAACAAGAGGCTTTGTCTGGTCCTGAGGCTGACATTTTTGTGTGTGTGTATGTTTCTTACCATGGGCGAGGCAGTCTGCTCCATACAGCGAAGGATGACAGCTTGGCTGTTCTCCCTGACCTGGTCCTTCCCATCACCCAGCCTGTCCACCAAAGCTGGCAAAACTACAGACAGAAAAAGAGATGGACAAATGGAGAGAGAGAGAGAGACAGAGAGGGTGGGGTAATGATGAGAGTCGATGTATGAAAACTGAAGTTGAGGCCACACATGACAGAGCCTCTACTGGATTAGAAAACCATGACAATGAATACTGCCCCCAAGTGGTATGCTTTTAAAACACAGAAATGTACAAAATTGTGTGTATCATTCGTTACAGTCTGTGGTATGGATGGAACAGTTAAAGTAAAAAAAATCTGAACCATTAGGTCAGGTAGTCACGGTTCAGGGCATGTGTGTATTGTTCAGTTCATTTGGTGAAAATTCACTTAGTGAAACTGCAGTTGGCACGGATGAGGGGCTGAGTGCAGCCGTCAGTCAGTCTCTGTCTGCTGTATGAGAGCATTACGGTGGTATAGTATAGTGGTGGATATAGCAGCGACTGTGTGCAAGCACTGTGCTAGCAGCAATATCGCCCAGCCCTACATCACGCCAGTGTGCCATTGACAGCGCAAGGAGGAGAGTCGGGTAGGAAGAAACAACTCCTTCTCCCCGCAGCATTTAAACAGCCTCTCCATGCAGATTTAGACAGGACAATCCAATCCGTAACTAAAGCACTGGGCGGGTTCATAGCGTAAGAACAGAGCAGTGCTGTTTTCAAACAGTTTACATTGTGTGTTTGGGTTATGTTGCACTTGATTTTTTGTATTTTTTTTTTTTTTTTTTAAATAACGCAGTGGCACTTCTCCTTTTGATAAGAATCCAGCCATATTCCTTTCAATGTATTTAAAATACTCCACTTTAATTTTTAAGTGAAAAAAACGTTTTTTTTCTGTTAAGAACTGACATGTTATAGGATAATGTTGATAATAAAAAAAAAAAATAAAAAAGTCTAGTACCGGTTGAGCTTATGCTTCACTTTGTTGATGGCCTTAGTCAATAATGTGGCCATTTTTATAAATAAAAAAAAAATGAAGGCATGTTGAAATTGGCAATGTCTCTTAAAAAAACAAAACCTACTGAAACAAAAAACATGGCCTCAAAACCGTGATTTGATTTGAGAATTTTGTGAACCGTTCCAACCCTAGTCTGTGTGTGTGACAGAGAAAGACATTGTAATGTTAAAGCTTAAGCAATACCACCATTGACACCAAGGCTCCAATAAGACAAGGGGAAGAAACAACAGGAAATGAGAAATGGACCGTGACTAAAATAACGTCAAGGTTATCAAATGCTCTTGTGTCAGTTCCATTTCATTGAACACAACTGCTCCAGTAGCGCGGCCTATGTAATACAGTGACCCACACTGTACAGAATTAGGAGTAAGAGCCTTTAAATGCTGGCATTCACTCAACTACACAAATGTTTCAGATGGTTACTCTAATCCTCTATGAAATGTGGAACAGAGTGAACAGGAGGGCCCTCAGCTTGTGGTGTATTTCAGCTTTAAAATCAGATGAACAGCTACCTGACAGATTTTTATCTTTAGACCATTTGTGGGTGACAATATGAATAAATAATCTTCAGTGAAGAGATCATTTAAAAGGTCCCATGACATGGTGCTCTTTGGATGCTTTTATATAGACCTTAGTGGTCCCCTAATACTGTATCTGAAGTCTCTTTCCTGAAATTCAGCCTTGGTGCAGAACAACAGCCACTAGAGCCAGTCCCACAATGAGCTTTCCTTAGGATGTGCCATTTCTGTGTCTGAAGCTATTGAGGAGGAGAGAGGGGGGCAAGGTGGAGGGTGGGGGTGTGGCCTTGACCAACTGCCACTTTTCTTGTTTGAAAGCCATGATGTCTCTCTCTCATGGGTTGGCCAAATTCTCTGGGCGGGCAAAGCAGAGAAAGGGGAGGTAACCTTGCTTGTTATGACCTCATAAGGAGCAGTATTCCAAAACGGCTCATCTGAGCTTTCATTTTCTCAAAGGCAGAGCAGGATACCCAGGGCTCAGTTTACACCTATCACCATTTCTAGCCACTGGGGGACCATAGACAGGCTGGGGGAACTCATTAATGTTAAAAAACCTCATAAAGTGAAATTTTCATGGCATGGGACCTTTAAAAAGGAGATTCTGGGGATGTTAAAACACATCCCATGAAAAGACCCAAAATCAACAATGATTTGCTCCTATAAAGATTTTTCTGAATATGCAAAGCCTGATATATCTTATTCCTCTGTGCGATAGACTTCCACGTAGCCTGACAAGCCAGACCCACATCAAGATGTTGGGTCTGGGAACTCACCATTGGCAGGGCTCAAACATCTCTAACATGTTTCTTGATTATGATTTTTGAGTCGATCCCATATACACAGTCCTGCTTTCATAAATGCTCACTAACGCGCCAAAACTTTGCAGCTGAAAATCCTGTTCAAACAGACAAAATGCCAAATCTGGTGAATCTTTCTCTGTCTGACTATCAAATGGAAAACTTTAAACTTTCTGAGTTACAAAAAACTCACAATCTCCTGTTAACATTCACTCAGTGAGATAAAAAACAAATACCCACAGGATGACATGAGCCTACATTCATAAAAACACACGCACTCCTACCCACATTCCTAGTCTGAAACTTCAGCATGGGGAGTGATGTCATCTGTCCATTTCCCGTGCTGTGTGTGCATTATGTTACCAAAACAGCTGGTTGCCTTGGCAACAAAGACAATACTTTCAAACAGAAGAAATGACAGGGGGACATTGTCACACACACACACACACACACACACACACACACACACACACACACACACACACACACACACACACACACACACACACACACACACACACACACACACACACACACACACACACACACACACACACACACACACACACACACACACACACACACACACACACACACACACCGTGTGTGGCAAATTGACTCATTTTGTTTTCAACAGGACGAACTAACTGGCACACAGCTGCTGGGCCAATCATGCCATTTTATTTTATCTGTCACATTGCAACAAGAAGGTTCAAGTACAGCCTTGTGTGACCTGTAAGTTTCACTTCCATTCTCACTTCACATCTGGGAGTTACTTGCAAGATGGCCAAAAGCACACACACAAACATACATACATACATACAGTATAATGGCAGCTGCCCTGAGTCAGTCCTGTAGATCAATACTATCACTCAGTCTCAATAATCTCATCTTCCTCCCCTCTGAGTGAGTGTCTGTGTGTGTGTGTGTGTGTGTGTGTGTGTGTGTGTGTGTGTGTGTGTGTGTGTGTGTGTGTGTGTGTGTGTGTGTCTGAGTGCAGATAGAAGGAGAGAGAATACAGGGAAGGAGAGATGGAAGTCAGATGGCGAAAGGGGAGATTCCAGAGCCAGCAGTGGCTCAGCGAGAGGTTTTTACCATCTATCTGCAACACACACTTCCATTACAAACATTTACACATAGAGCCAGACTAAGGCACCGTCCTAGACAGTGAGCTAGATTTTTCTGTGTGTGTGATGGCAGACTTTGTGACAGGTCCAGTCATCCCAGAGCTGCACTGCAGGACTGAGTGTGTTTGTTGGTGACAAGAGCCAGTCTGGTTAACAAAGACAGCTGGTGACACCTTCAGCAGGCACACACAAGGGCTGGCGCTGACATCACACACACATACACACTTACAGAGCATGACATCTGATACAAGATTCAGTGCATGAGGTCATATGAATGTGAGGTGTGGTTTTGGGGTGTAATAGGCCGAGCTACAGCATGACAGACAAATAAGAGCCTAAATGATATATTCTAGAAAGAGGGTGGTGCCAGGCTTTAGAGTAGTGCTCCCAGTCTGTCTCTGAGGAACCACAAGGTGGAAGTGAGTGACTAAATAGAAGGACAAAATGCTGAAGAGTCTATACAACAATACAGAAACCATTACACTTCATTCACAGTGTTGTTGAGTACAATTTGGGAAATAGTAGTGATTACTGCCATTTATTAGCACTTGCTGCTTAAGACAATGGAAGGATGAATTTAGCAGCATTTACCTGATGACCTGAACAAAGAAAGACATTCTTATAATCTCTTTTGTAAGGAATGACAAACTAAATTATAACAGTAAGCGTGTGTTGGCTATATAATGTCTGATAACGGGTTTATACAGGTACAGGTTTGTTATTTCATGGACAAGGAATTTTCCACAAAACATAAAAAGTATGTGTGCACCGTAAAGTTGTTTTTACTTCAGCATTTCAGAAGCAAGAAAAAAAATTGACAAATCCCTTTAAAGTTATTTGTGTGCAAGCTTGGTTTAAGAACAAATACAAACATTTAATCAACAAGTTTAACTGTGAAGAGAGCATAACCTAAAAGGAAATTTAGGATGGGTATAGGTTAGATATCTCACCTGTGGCCAGGTATGTTTTGAACCGCTCTCCCAGGCGGTCCACAAACGCACCACAAATGTCTATCCCCAACAATGCCACCTACAAAACACAAGAGGAAGACAGAGGCAAAGGTTATAGAGGTTATACACATAATATTCCTTTGCACATGCGTCAGCGAGGTGGTTGTCTGCCAGAAGTGGCCATAAATTTACTTTTTATCCAGTTCTAAGCCACTTTTTTAAATTTATTTTAAAAACACTTTTTAGATCTTGGTCGTTTTCTTCTATTTATTTTAACCGGATAAAGGATTTTAATCATCCGACGTCTTGATCTTAAGTTATCAAAGAAACAAGCTGAGCAAATTTAAACGGCAGCTCAGCTCACAGCCCCTCTGCCAACGAGCTGAACAGCATCGGAAAAAAACAAACAGATTTTTAAGATGAGACTGCTTTATTTTTTACCAATTTTAATCAACTGGCCCATTTGTTTTGGAGAGGAGGATACCTCTGCGGATAATTCTGGTAAAAACCTCCTGAACGATGAACACTGAAGGAATGCTAACTGGGAGAAGCTGACTGCAATGACAGCAATGTTGGTAGAGACAACAACTCCCCTGATCCCACGCAACTTCATAGAGAATTACTTATTTTACGTTTAAGTTGAGGTGACAACATGTTAAGATGTATGCAATGTATTCACAATGTCATGATGTTTGTTAAAGTGACCCTTAACAGCCCCCTAACTCATCTCTCTTGTCTATCACCACTGTGATTGGGCTCAGTCATAAAAGAAAAACTGGCATGTTATAGGACTCGTAGGGGGAAGGTAGACTGGATTTTTGTTGAGTGGTAGATTTGAGTTTTCCACTGTGTTTCTGATTAGGATCACATCCCACACTGCGCTGTGCTCCTGGAATGCTTGTTTTGGCAGTGCTGCGGTAAAACTGAGCAGTCCAAAAAGAAAATCCATTAAAACATTATTCTCCAGACTCCTCTGCCTTGAGTAGGGAGTCAGCCTTCAGTTGTTTCCCTATTTTAGTCAAAGGAAGAGCAGAGCCAGGTAACGACACAAACAAAAAGGGGGAGGATGGGGGCAATGAGGAAAAATACAGGACGATGGCCAAGCTATACCACAGAAGAAGAAGAAGAAGAAGAAGAAGAAGAAGAAGGAAAGAAAAATCACCTGGAGAGGAAATATGAGCTCTAGGTAATTATGATTACTGCCTCATACTGACCTAATTTAGGAGGGAAGGAGGGAGGGAGGAAAAACAGCAGGAGAAAGAAGAAACAGTACAGGAAGGAAGCAGCCCTTAGGCCTCCACTCCTCCTCCACCCAGCACCCCAAACAAGCTCAGCGCCCACAACCATATGGCATCTTCACTTGAAGAGAGACAGAGAGAAAGAGACAGAGGATGAGAGATGGAAAAGGCTGGGCTTGTTATCTACCTTGGACAGGAGAAAAATGAAGAAGGAGGGGAAATTTTCTCCTGCAGTGAAGTAACTGACTAAGGGTGAGGACGGACAGAGGGAGGAAAGAAGGAGAAAAAATAAAGACCAAATTGGTACTTAGGTATCACCCCCAAATTCTAAAAACATTGGGCATGTGGACAAAGCGGTGTCTAAGGTTACATCCACACTACTACATCTGCATTTTTAAACAGCTTTTTGAAACAAAAATGATCTCCATCCACACAAGCCTTTAGGCTCCATATCATAAATGTTCTCCGTCCATATTAACCCGCTGATATTGCATATCACATGAATATTCATTCACATACACTGGGCACGCAAGTGCCGATGTAAACAGGAAGCAGAATGTCTAACGTTACTCTGTGGTTGATAATCATGGATGTATAAGTTGAATATACTTTGGAGAAAGAACAACAATGGCAAGTAAGACCAGGGATTTATTTGCTTGGACCAACGATGAGGTGGGACTGTTACTGAAAGGTATGTAAGATTACCTAACTGATAAGACTGACTAATGTGCGTTGACGTTTCAAAAGGTCATCATTTCTGTGCTTCCAGACTACAACGCAACCCCAGAGTTTTCAAGCTTAAGCAGCGTTTCAAAATGTCTCCGTTTTAGGGGCTCGGAAACGCTGGAGTACTGTGGACATAATTGGACACATTGGACATAAATGTAGCAAAGATATGCATTTTTAAATAAAAACGTAGTAGTGTGAATGCAACTTAAAAGGACACCCCTGAATCTTAAGACTGCAAGTTTCAAAACATCAGTGCAACTGAGGTATGCTGGAGAAAAATAAACTATAAATATGTAGCCAAGTATGAATGGTTCTTTGTGAAAACTCAGTTGGTCTAGCCTGCTTATTCGCATACCACGTAGAGGGTTTACTCTGGATTCTAGAGGGGCTTTAAGTGATTTAAGGGTCCAAGGCTCACACAGCAACATTTGGACAAAATGTGCAAAGATGCTGAAACAATTAGACCATAAATCCATTGATAACCAAGAAATTTGTCGACACCGGTTTAAGTAGTTTATCAAGCACAAAGGCCAAACATTTGATGGCTCCAGCTTCTCAGATGTGTGGATTTGTTGCCATGGCTTACTGAGAGCGAATGGAGGCCTATGTAAGTTAAAATCCCTGCTAAAGCCGTGCTACTAAATATACATTCACTTTCATCTGTGTGGTCACTGTGCAATCGGTAGGCATGAGGCACATTGCTGTTAAACAGAACTTTGTGGTACAAAGCAATGGCAAAAACGTACCTTTGTTTGTTTTTTGTGTAGTAACAGAATCATAACAGGATTTTCACCTAGCCCACAGCTCCACTAAGGGTAGTACGTGACTACTGAGGATAAAGGAAACAGAATGGGAAAGACAACGTATACCTTCATTTTCATGCATTTGAGCTCTGAGATTTTACCAAACTGCAATAAGCAGCTGCAGTTCTTCTTCTCAAAATGAGGCACACAAAAAATGTATAAAAGCTGAAATCAATTATTTTCACTTTAGCACATGCAGGAAGGGTTTAGGAACATCAGACAAAAACAAAAATAGTTTAACAATAACCTATTAACGCAGCAGTGGCTATATTTAACCGGTAAATGCTGACTGTACGGAGCGTTTGCGTATTGTATCCTAAAGCCTGCATTGTGATACATACTTTATCAAGGTTTGAGCGTAAAAATAATTAAGCATATTTGACACTTGATCTTAATTCAAACAAAATCACAAAGATCAGAGTGTCTGTTCAGGGCAGTCTGTTAGCAGTATCAACCCTCGATCAGTACAGTCAGTGTCTGGCTCTGCTGCCCATAAATGCAGCATACAATATGAATGCCCTCCGTTTACATTTCTCACACATTATAGAAGCCCCTGCGCATAAGTATATGAGGGAACAAGGAAAGAAACGAGAACATAAAATTGACTCATTGTCAAAACAAAAAGATAAGGACACACAAGTGAAATGGAGTGATGAAGAGGGCCAAGGGGAGAGGCGAAAAGCAATATTTTTACACATTTCTAAAAGAGGAACTTTGGTGCAACAGTCTCCTTCTCCGAACATGTAATGTATTTATGAGTCTTGACTTGTGTTTTCGGGTCACCAACCCTAGGGCTGGGAGATTCCCGTAACGCAGTTCGGCCGCTGGTTTACTCACATATAGAAACCATATATACAAGATGAACATTTTTATATTGTTGTGACAATATATATATCTTTATATCGTCCAGCTCTAACCTACCCTTACCCCATTTATCACCCCAGTTCTGGATTCCCCCTCTAACTCCTTCATTATGCACTGCTTTCAACTTTGCATCATCTCTCCATTCATCCTTCTCTCTGTGCTGACTCAGCATCTTGCTTACTGTCCTTTTGCCGACAGGAAGCAAATCAGCATCACTAAAAGCCTTCTGTCAAGGCCTCTGGGGGTCACAACTCACTCAGTTGCTCATCACTGCCAGATACTGAGCTCAAGTTACTGTATGTGTCATCAACATAAAGGAACAAATCTGAACAAAGGGACACATTGGCTTGTTACAGCTGGAGATGTAATTCTTATGGGGTTGATTCAAGAGGTGGTAATAGTTCACGTATTCACATCAAACAAATTGGGTCTGGGCAGTAATTTGAGAAGATTCATCATGTAACATTTATTTTCAATTGATCTTTTAAGTCTAAACTGCAAATGTTTTTACTATTTCTATGAATGTCTACAGTTCTCTCAAATTAGTTTTGAGGTAGTTAGATGCAAAACCAGATCATGGGACTGTGCAAAATGAACATTTTCTACCACTAGAAGGAGAGACCAAGAGAAGATGCTTTCGTTAAGCTGAACACACTCTTACAGTCTAGCGGAGTCCTACATATAAGTGTAGACAGTTTTAATCAGTTCAGAGATTTGGGATTCAAATTTTAGCATGCCTTGGAAAGAGATTTCAGACTGTTTTTACTTGCTGTCTGGATCTGTGTGATAACTTGGCAAAAATGTCACATTCCAGCATTTTTGAGATATGGCAAAGACAAAGCCAACAAGGCCACACACACACACACACACACACACACACACACACACACACACACACACACACAGTGTGTCTGAGAGAGGGAGGGAGAAAAAGAGAGAGCGAGGGATATATGAGAGAAGGATATTATATTGTATATTGTACATAGTGTTCTTTATTATTTTTATTGTATTTCTTTATACCTCATGTTTTCTTGTAAATGGCATTCACAGAGGAAGGCAAATTAAGAATTTCATTGTACAGGAAAACTTGTTTGTAACTGTGCATATGACAATAAACGTCATGGCTTGGCGAGAAAGCATAGGGTACACAATGAGTCTGCTAACCCCTCCCCCATCCCATCCAGTAGTCTACAGTCCTGACAATGGGGTCCCCCTCAACACAGACACAGAGTCTCAGCCAATACCACAATATAAACCCTGCCCTGCAAATGTCCTACTCAGTCACTGGCATGACATTTAAATATGTCTGACTCTTGTGATCTAGAAATAGACTACTAGGTAGTCAAAAACAAACATGTCCTTTAGCTTTTTCTAGGTTTCGTAAGTAGATGGAGATAGAGCGCTGTATGCAAAATGTGTTGTCAGATATGAAAATGGGCTACCAGTTTGATTAGCTCTGTTTTAAATATGTTACGATTTCTCTCTACATACCACTCAGGTGATGACAGCTCGTTTAAAATGCCTAATCTCTGCTGAGGTTCGTCGCATTGAAACCAACCTCTTGGCAAATGATATAAAATCCCCATTAACGTTACCCCACTCTCTCTTCCAGCTCACTTGGTAAACTGGTGAAAAATAAGTCATGAACAGGCCGAGAAGGTGACTGCTGCAGTGATACTGCGATAACCTCATACGATGACTGGCCAAGATCTCTCACCTTGAAATTGCTGGAGTTCACCCATCCCGTTAGCTCGTCTATGGTCTTATCCAGCCGGGGTTTGTCCTGCTCCACGTCCGGGGACCGGTGCGGGTCATTCAGGTAGTCAATGAGGTCCTGTCCGACCTGCAACCTACGGGTAACATCTTTCTGCACTACCTGCTGGTAAAAATAGTCCATGTTGTCATGTTCCTCCATTGGGCACTCAGTGCCGTGTGGCCAGCCACAGAAGTCGGCCAAAGAAAGGAGACAGCGGTCGGTGAGACTGGGACTAAAGGACCGAAAACTATTTTAATTGTAACGTGGAGGGACAGATATACTTTGCGGTCTGGACTGCGTCGAACTGATGTTTGAGCATCAACATGCAATTCCTTTTTTACAAAATAAATATAACGTTACAGATTAATTTAACACACAATTCATCCCACTGCTCAAAACAACGACAAAGACAAAGCTCGCTAACTGTTAGCTTCCTTATTATATAATGTTAGCTCAGAAGGTTAACTTAAAACTTCGAGAAAGTTAAGGAAACAAGTGTAGTGGACCCCAGCAGGTTCCTTCAATATATCAACATCAAAACAAGCCAGCAACCCTGGTTGGCTAATTGTTATGCTAGCAAAAATAGCACCAAGCTAGTTAGCACAGCGACCCAAACAAGGATAGACCGCTTCCCATCACCTAGCTCAGCTAGCTAACGTTAGTTATCCGCAGGCCTAACGCCTGGCTCCACTCCGCTTTTCTATTCCATGCCCACGGGCTGGAAAGTCTGCCGAGCGTTCAGCTGTCGATTCCTTTAGCGGTAAAGTTGCACCAAACTTCAACAATAGGGGCTCAGATCCAGTCCCGCGGTAACTGGTTTCTCTTTATCCAGGAATAATCACCGCTCCCGCTAAACCCGTTAAGAGGCGCTGTCTCAATAAGCTTGCGCGCTACCGGTGACTGCAATTCACCAGGCGAAGCAACCGATGAACGATCAGGGTCTTCGAGAACCGCACAGCTAGCCAGCATAATGCCTGTTGTAAATTACGAATTATTAAGTGTAACGTTACAGTGGACCGCACTTGTCCCCAAATAGAGCGAGAGATACACTAACTAAGTAAAATTATTTTTTGGCATTACTAATGGTTAGATAATTCCGGTTTTCTGCAATAGTCATGAATCAAACAAACAGCACTGTTTGTGTGGGTGTGTCTGCCGTCTACACCGCTCTTGGGTGACATCTAGCGGTTGAGCTGCGGTGTGGCCGGTATGCAGTTTGCCGCATTTTTATTATAAACAGAGACGGTTTAGTTATAGAGAATGGGAGACAAAATCTCACACTAGAGAGACAAAGCACATTTACTATTAGTCACTTTTATTTATTCTTTTGTTCATTTATTTTTTCATTTATTTATTTATTTATTTTCTTAAACATAAAACTGTTAAAACAGCTGTCGGAGAGGGCATTAGTATCACAGCCAGTCAAGTCAGCTATATCCATCTGAATCTTTCTTCGTCTTTCTGTCTGCTCTCCCTGTTTCAGTCCTATCCACTGCCCTGCCAATCTCCCCAGTCTTTGAGCACTTAGCACTACACAGCACTTGCCAGTTTCTTCTTTAGCGCAAAATTGCAAACTGCTTCTGTTTTGTTGTATTTTCAGTGCTTTAAGAAGTGGTATTTCATGCCCCATATATGTGTTACTCTGCATGGCAAGACATATAATGTTGAGAGCCTGCTGATTGGAAGGAGTGTCTGTATAGAATGAAAAAAACGCTTTTGGTTCTGGGGCTTTCCAGTCACTGCATATCACATCCCTGTTGTCACACAGGTTTTGTAAAACTGGATGAGTGGAAATTTGGTGCTGATCAATTTAATACATTAGATTGGTAAATCCCATAAGACCTGTGTCAAATGTTATTTCTTAATCCTCTCTAATGTGCTGCTTGGGGCATTAGGGGAGTATTTTGAATACAGACAATTAATTATATCCTACATCATCAGTACATTGCCAACTACACAAAACTACAATAAGTTAACTTTCAAATACATAACTCATGTGATTGTCAAAAAGTTGAGGTGCTGTTGCTGACCTTATAATAACTATTATCTCAGCCTTAAGCAAATTTTTATATAATTTTGAAGCAAAGTTGCACCAACGTTAGCCCTGATTAATATCCAAATACACACAGCAATACATCTGAATAATGGCCTTCACAGTCCAGTTAAAAACAGTGGGTATACCACAGTTGTATCAGTGTTTCTAAACTCACTCTGAATAGTAGGGAGACTGGAAACCTACTGATGTAAACAAGTTTGTCTGTGGTGCTGACCTAATCCAGGATGTAAACAAATGTTTAAGTGGTCAAGTATAGGAGCTAGTGCACAGGGCTACGGACAGGATTGGATCAGGGCCTATAAGCCAACATAACCGCAGTACACAGGAGAGGCCACTCATCAGAGCAACATACTGAGTCAACATTACGATTTTAGACGCTGAGGGTATGAATCATAGCTCCTTTTTCTGTTAAACAGCAACAGTTGCTTCTTTTCTATTTTAAAAAGAATGGCGAACACATATCCCTCTCTGCATAGACAGGCATGGACAATTACAATAAGCACTGAAAAAAAATGTTTTTTTTTTTGTTGGCCTACCCCAATTTTGAGTGAGTTGCCATATGTGTGATTTCTTTTTTTTTTCCATTGCAAAACATTCTCTGTACATACAGAATCTAAATCTCAACAAAAGTTTTTCAGATGCACAAATATGTCATATGTCACATGTCCCATTCTGTACGTCCTGTTTCTTCTCAGCTCTTCCACACTAAAGATTTGAGCTGGCCGTGCCAAAGCTTCACTGTTTACATCCAGAAGATCTGCATTATCTACAACCCAGCTCTCCTCTCGCTCCATGCTGCATGTTTATTGGTCAAAGCAGAATGAATCACAGGATGGTCACATAGAGGTGTCGTGTGATTGGTTATGATACTCCACAGAGAGCAAACTGTTGTCCAAGATGACAATATCATCTTTTTTTTTTTTTTTTTTTTTGGGGGGACAGTCAGGGATGTGAATTGCAGGATGGAGTGGAGAACCTGTTTTTGCCTTTACAGTGAGAAAGAGAGAATGAGATAGAGAGAGAAAAAGTGCGAGTCCATCCATCCATCCATGTTCTTTCCACCCAGCCTTCCACACCCAAACCCAGGACTGTTGCAATCCTGACTGGTGAGCAAAAGGAGAGAGGAGGGTCGGGTTCAACTGATCAGGGGTGATCAGTCTATGTTTTGATCTGTGATCAGGAGCAGTGAGTGGGTCCAGCCCCTCCTCTCCCCTACCCCAGCCCATAACCCCCCCCAAAAAACCCATTTCAGCCCATATCAGAGCAGCAGGACCTGCAGACAGAGGTGGCCCCCCCTGGCCCTCCACTGTCAGAGGATGATGCAGCAGCGGCACAGACGCTGGCCACCTCCATGTACAGAGGGAGGAGGTGTCACTGGGGCAAAGTAGGCGTGGACCTTGATCTCTGGAAGGTGGGCCTGTGTAGGGAAGAGGTGTGTTAATACAAAAGTATAAAAAGACACAAAAGACATGCATATGTATGCATGTGATCAGGATTCTCTCCTGTAGCCAATTTCTCCTAAAAGGAATAGATTAACGCTTTGTGAAATACACTTATTCACTAACTTGTGGAGAGTTAGATGAGAATATCAATACAACTGTTATACTGGAAAGTGGTATTGATCTTCTCCTCTTATTATATGCAAATTAAACTATTTATTTAACTTGGGTATAAACTACAGTGTATGATTTTTTAGAGAAATAAGGTAGAGAATAACTGAGCAGAAAAGCGATTTTAGGAAGTCACTGATCCAATCGTCACTTCACTGACCCGGATGCGTTTGATGCCAGCCCTGGTCACTTGCTGACAGTCGTAGAGCTCAATGCGCTCCAGACGATGGCAGCTCTTCAGGTGCTCCAGGGTCACATCAGTGATGAGGGGGCAGTTGTCCAGCTCCACCACGGTGAGGCGCTCTTGGCCACAGGTACTGCTGCTCAGAGCTCTAATGCCATCATCTGTGATCAGCTCGCAGTGGGACAAGGACTGGCCGGGACACAGCAAATAGGGTTGAAGGCACACAGATAGATGGATTAAAGCTCAGTAAGCATGCACACAGGGTAAGGCAGATCCTGGCACAAAATCAGAACTTCAAATGTAAATGTTTACCAGTGCTTGCAGGCGAGGGCAGTGGATAGACAGCTGAACCAGAGTGTTATCTGTCACCTGAGGAGAGGAAATGCTTGTTGATCAAACTGTTCTTACATGTCTAGAGACAGTTGAGTCTTAAATCACAGTTTGTGGAAGCAGGTGTTGCATGTTCGTGTCAAGTTTTGTAAACCCGCTAAAACCTTTTCTCCTGCGTCACTCCTTTTCTGTCTCCCTCTCTGCTTTCTGTCAAAATCAATTTAAATACTGAAGTCATTGGACTGCTCACTCTCCCTCTTGGCTGGAAACATACCCTTCCTACAATCCATCTCTAGCCAGACAAATCAATCAAAGCCAAGTATGATTCCAGATTCAACACAGATAAATACCATGAGCATGATGTTGGGAATAAATAAGGAAAACACAAATTGTCCTACCAAAATACATTCTTCTAAGTCCATTTTTTCAAGCTCATGACAATTCTGTGAAGAAAAACAGAAATCATTATATCAAACGCACAGATATCGAGGGGAAATGGATTACCCAAGAAAAGGTTCACAGAAGAGAAAACAGGACAAAGAGAGCAAAATGAAACTCACTCTGGCCAGTACAGTGAACCCAGCATCCGTAACATGGGAGCATCGTGCAGCTTCAAGGATCCTGAACACACACACACACACACACACACACACACACACACACACACACACACACACACACACACACACACACACACACACACACACACACACACACACACACACACACACACACACACACACACACACACACACACACACCTTGTAAAGGCTAATTGGAGGGTATGGTTTTAATCAAAATCATCAGCCAGCAATTGGGTATGGGTTTGAATCAGACCTGAGATCCTTGTCAGATCTTAACCTTGTCTGTCCAATGAAATATTTTATTTCCAAGTTTTAGACAGTGTGGGACCTTCTTCTTTTTGTTTGACGTATAGTGACAGCTCTGATGTACCTGTCTCTCAAAAATTTTACATGTTTACAAGCCACTGGAAGGACAACACTCAATAAAAAAAAAGAGACTTTCTGTGTAGTCTGGCATTTCAGGCAGCTACAATTTTAAATATTTATGTTGATTCTAGTCCATTTTTAGAAATGACACTAATCACAGGCCCTGAGAAGGATATTTTGCAGTCCTGTGTTTAGCTGTTGTCCTTGTGAAGGATGGGGGGGGGGGACAGGTGTGTTTTTCTTACTTGAGTCGGGGACAGTTGAGTCCCATTGCAGTGAGGGAGGCGTCAGTGATGTTACTGCAGCCAGACACACAAAGGATCTGCAGCTTGTGGCAGCCTCGGCACAGACTGACCAGGCCTTCATCTGTTATCTGCTGGAGGCAACAGAAGACAAATTACAAAAACACCGAGGCATAGGGACACATTCCTCATGTATTATTATCGGTCTCTATCTCCCCTCACCCCACAACCAAATGTCTTACTGTACAAGACTGCATATTGATGGTGGTGAGTTCTGGGCAGTGTTTCTGAAGGTGTTTCAATGCTCCATCTTCCAGCTGGGTTAAATAAAGAAAATGCACAATATTGTTAATCAAACACCAAGATCAATATGTATGTGTCCGTGTTTTTGTGTGTTGATGGGAAAAACCTTTCCTCGATTACACCATCATTTTCCAATGAGTTAAATCAATTCACATGTGACTACTGTACTGTGAGCCCCAAAAGATGATTCATAGGGGCTTCATGGTATTTTTCCAGACAAGAAAAATAGACTAGACTAAAAGAAAAAAAGACAACAACTGAACACACAGCCTGAAGAATATATTGGCTCTACAGAGGCAGCAGAAAAATAAAATGCCAGTCTGACACAAACCACTACATCAACAAAAAACCAACCATTAAGATTAAGTAAAGAAAATTGAATGGAAAATGTACTGTGTTGGGAACAGTAGATAGGGAAAAGGGCACATTTTTCTTGAGTAAGGCCTGCTTCAATTTTTTAGCAATGGGAAAGAAGTGTGGCGTTTTGTGTATATTGTGGTCTTGGTTTTTATATTAAATAATCAGGGAATATATGGGTATTTGTTTTGAGTTTTACCATTTGTTTTACATTTTTTCCTCAGCTGAAGCATAGTGCGAGCTGTCTTCACCACCAGAGGACCCTGTTTACAGTAAACTGTAAACACTGTCCTGTGGCAGCAAGTAACACAACATCTTGATGCAAGGGAAGATAAAAAAAAAACAGGTAAAATGTCTTAACCAATCTACTCCTTTTAAGAAATCTTGGTATTTTATAGTGAACATTTGTTTAAAAAAAAAAAAAAAAAAAAAAGACGCGCCATAATTATGTCCTTATGGAACTGTAACTCAAAAATGTATTTCAACATGGTATAAAAGCACTCTGGAAATGGTCAAAAATAAAATAACTGTACCTGTGTGCAGCCTCTGAGGAACAGTGCTCGTAAACCATTGCAGCCTCTAGCCAGAGCCTCAATGCCATCACGTGTGATCTGGTCACACCATGACAGGTTCAACATCTCCAGCATTCTGCAGCCATCGCTAAGCATCCGCAAACAAGATCAAAACAAAACACACAGGACATGTGAGCCCAAATGGAGATATGTCTTATATTATATTATTACATATTGTGTGTGAGGGCTTGAGGAGGAATTGTAATGTTGATAATAGGGGTTATGTTATATGGGTTTGGGTTACCAGGGTAATGCCAAGTGTGCAGGTGCTACCTGAGGGCCTTGAGAGAGTGGTTGCTGATGGACACACAGGAGGTGAGATCTAGCTGTTTGAGTTTGTAGCAAAACTTGCTGAGGCTGAGACAAGTGCTGTCTGTGATCTTGGTGCAGCCGTTTAGGTTCAACACTTCGATGTTTCTGCAGTTTTGAGCAAATGTCCTGGGAAACAGTTGAACAATAGAAAGGGACAAGGGGAATTACTCAGAAGTCGCTTCTTTGAATAAATAAGAAGTCAGATGCTTAGAGTTGTTCAGGTCATTTACAGGCCCTTGGGAGGTTGTTGTACAGCTACTGTACATTTCCTTATCTTTTTTTTTTTTTTTTTTTAAACCAAAAACTTACTTTCCAAAGAACTTGTACTTCTTTAAAGGTGCTGTAGGTAGGATTGTGAAGATCCAGGACTTAGCCAAAAAATTTGAAAATCAACAACTTCTCAGTCCCTCCCCCCTTTCAGGTAAAGCAACAAAAAAAAAAAAACGGTCTCGTATCCCGCTCCCCCCACCAGGGAGAATGAATGTGTGTGCATGAGCAGTGATTGACACGTAGTTAGACCCTCCCCGGCCTTGATTGGTGCATCTGAACAGGGAATTGGGGGGATTTTTTTTGAGTTTCTACTCGAACATAGGGTCAGTTTCAGCAAATATGACAGAAAGATAGTTTTATAAGTCTTACCTACCACACCTTTAAATCAGTTGCTTATATGACAGATAGATACATTTAAGTAAAACCATGTACATGAACAGTTTCATGTAAAAACTAAACAAAATTACACTCCTATTGTTCTTCTTTTGTTTGTTGTTTGTTTGTTTGTTTGTGTGTACACACAGTAAAGTGAGACTAAATGGAATCACAAAAAAGAGATTCTAGCACGGAGTCCCCTGGGAATGAAGAGGCCCAAGCCACTTAAACGTTTAACATAATTACTTTAAACAAAAACAGCAAGTAATCAAACCAACAAGAAAATGACTTTTGGTAAAAGTCAAGAGGCACAATTATTTATATTAGTGTATGCCAGTGACAATGACAATCTCACTTCATGGAGGCATCTCCCACGCTCAGGCAGCCCCTGAGGCTTAGCTGCCTCAGGAAGCCTCCACAACGCTTTGAAATATTCTCCACCACCCGCCCCTGAGAGAGAGAGAGAGAGAGAGAGAGAGAGAGAGAGAGAGAGAGAGAGAGAGAGAGAGAGATGGATTGGATGGAAAGAGAGTGTTATGACTTGGGCCACAGGACAGAGGATCAGCTGTGACGTCACAGTCGGCACCAAAGCCTACCGACCCAGCGTTAAGCCTTGGGCTGGATAATGCTACTCAACGAGCACAAACGTGCATCACATATAGACAAACAAACACACACACACACACACACACACACACACACACACACACACACACACACACACACACACACACACACACACACACACACACACACACACACACACACACACACACACACACACACACACACACACTTATTCTCTCTCATAAACGCAACCCTCACCTCTATGTCTGTCTGGAAGTTGAACAAGTCAATCTTCTGCCAGTTACTGCCATCTAGGGCCAGGACATTCCACGCCTGAGAGGGCGACAGACAAGTTGTGGACAGAGACAGACATGTAGGTCAGTAAGTGTGTGTGTCTGTTATCATAACATGTGGGAGGAATTAATGAACATAGTGGGTAGAGGTGTGAATCTTCACTGATCTCCTGATTCGATTGTGATTATCATGTCAGCGATTCAGTTTGATTGGATATCTCGATGCATCACGATGCGTCAAATACATTTTTACTATTAAAGCCATGTAGGATATTTAATTCATAGCTTTTCAAGCTTCAAAAACAAACCATTCTGCAGTGCTCTAATACTAAATAAATTGGATACATAAAACTACAGCACTGAGCACATGGCACTTCCTGAATGTGCAAAACATAACAGAATATGTAAACAGAAAGGTTGTTAGGCATACATTAAATTGTAAACAGAAATAATTGATTATGACCCTGCCGATTATCGATGCAGCATCGTCCATGTCCACGATTCAATGCATCGATTATTTGATTAATTTCAACACCTTTAATAGTGGGTCAACCTCTATGGTTTGGCGCATTAACTATGCCCACTTTCTGTTTCTTTGTTCATGAAGCAGGTTCACAAGCTGCTGCCTCTCTAATGTGAGGACTTGTTGCTTTGCTTTGTTTTATATCATTGAAAACTGAAAATATTTGATCAAACAAAACCAGACACCTAAAAATCTCACCCTGGGCTCTAGGAAATTACAGTAGGTATTTTTATTTTTTTAACTGTAGTCGGCTGACGGATCATACCAATGATTGGAAATGTAGGTACACAGAACAGCTCCATGAAGCTCAGCAGACAAGCGATAAACTACCCAAAGATTACATTGTACAGAGAAATAACATTTTCCTAATAGAAGTGCATTGGATCTGTTGTAGAAGAAGCTGCCACCACAGCTCTGCATTTACAGCCCGTGTGCCAAGCCCTTATTATTATTATTCACAGATAGCTCATTCATAAATGGCTTTCAACTGCAGTGCACTATAGCTTAACAGTGGTCCACTTACACATAACCAGCAGATGGCACTATATTAAAGACACTTCTAGAGAATTCAATAATGTTAAGCCGGTTTTAATTTAACCATACCACAGTTTAGAATGACATCAATCCATTATTAAAATGAGTGTGTTAATCCACAGTGGGTGCTTTCGAGGTGTAGAGAGGGAAGCGCTTACCTTGGATACTTGACCACACCTACAAAGTGTAACCACATCTAGATAGGAAAATATTCTAGAAAGAGAGACAAAAAAAAAGAGCATGAGTTTGTCACCTATGACTCTCAGATATAGCAATCAGTTTTTAACTAGACTTTATTTTTGAATATCTTTCCTTTTGTGTGATTCAATATATGTGTTTTGTGTGTCGATAGAAAAAAGAAGAATCCCCTGTGGTGTTTGGTTGGTAGCAGGAGAGCCCCACAGACCACCAGTGTTTGAGCTGTGGGGCGGTCAGCCACAAAGGGCTGCATGCAGCAGGCTACTGGGTCAGCTCAATCCATTAATCTGCCAATGAGTAATATCTGGCACTCAGAGAGGCAAGGCCACAGGCAGAAAAACGTATAATATACACACATACATAAAACCAAACATGTATGCTTTGTCTGAATTCCCAGTTCTTAAATGGTTACTGCTCATAGAAGTGCCTTAAAGGGCCAATCTATAGAAAATGTGAGGTATTCAGGGAATTGTCATGGTGCCAAAGCTTTGAGTGCAGCTGGGGTCTGAATGTCCTTTTAACCCTAGGAAACAGGAGCTGGCCATTGTTTCCTTCATATAGATGCAGACAAAGGCTGTTTTGATGTGTGTTTGGCCAGGGCATGTTGGGACATGTCTGTATAATCTATACCAGGTCTTGTATCAGGGAGTACATGCACACAATCGACAAAGCAATGCAAAGACACATACACATTCACACATTGAACACACACACACACACACACACACACACTCTTTGGAGTGATTGCAGGCCACCAGTGTACCAATCAAGCAGGCACTTATCGATCTCCCTTCTAATAACCGGTTAATGGCTGTGACGCTGATCATTAATTGAATGTCAGATTTAACACAATCTATAGATAACAATGCCTGGGCTTTGAGTATCGCCCAATACCGATACTGATCCAATACCAGTGTTAAATTCATAAGCTGTACACCTCACTGTGTGAAAGTGACTGGGACCATTCTTTTATGTGTAAGGCAACATCAGGCCGGACTTAAACCGTATATTAACGTAAACGTAATGTAACAAATACATAAATATACATTAACGAAACTGTTTTTTATTATTAAAATAATAAATCATGCACCAGCAACTTTCCAAGTTTCAAGTGTAAACCTTTTAAATGCAGCAACAAATTGGTCAAAACTTCAACAGAAATTAACAATCCAGTATATAATGTTAAACTAGGGGTGTCACGGTTCTCTGAATCTATGATTCAACTTTAGATTTTTAAGGTTCAGCACTGATGGCTATGCCACAATAGGAGAGAGAAAGCCACACCAATTACTTCAGGGCAGCAGGAGAATTTTTCAGTTCTGTTGTTTCTCTGTGATCTCGGACTCTGGCAGTGGCTATTACACCTTGGACAGCATAATGTCCCTCCCTGTGTACCATGGTGACAGGGCATAACAACATTTTAAATACAAAACAAATAGCTCCAGTCAACCCACTTTCAACAACAAGATTAACTGCCATAACAATGGGTCTTCCTCACAGTTGATGTTGTGTAAGTGTCTCAACATAACACATGTGACAGTAGGTCATGTGCTGTAGCTAGCGAGTGCCTGTGAGTACATGTTTTTTTGTCCACCAGTAAAAGTAGTGCTGCTGATAATGGGTGTACTGGTAGTCTCTGTGGAGCACAGCTGGAGCAGCAGAAGAGCACAGCACTGCGGAATTCCCCACTAGCTAAGACGAGCTATTTATAGCACACATACACAGACGTACAGTTTGCATAGGCACGCGCACGCACGCACGCACGCATGCACATAAATCAATGTGGAGGACAAACATGTGGGGGTGTGTGGGATATCAGATTTATGGGTCATGTGCAGCTGGACAAAATATTGGTCTGTAGGTCGCATAGTTAAATCTCATTCCAGACTAGTGGCCAACATAAGTACATCATACAAAACATACACACGGACACACTCCTGCACATAATTGTTCAAGGCTGCTTCAGCTTATAAGTAACCCTGACCTAAGCCCTTGTCCTAGGGTACTGTATGTTATGCTGTATTTTGTGTGTGCATGTATGTAATCTTACCTGAGAAGAAGCTCTTTGGGGAGCTTTTTGTTAATGGGGGATTCATCGCTGTTTGAGAACACCTGCCGAGAAACACAAGATAAAACTATAATATGAGTGAGAGTGTGTGTGTGTGTGTGTGTGTGTGTGTGTGTGTGTGTGTGCAAAAAGCACTGTTGGTCACTTTTACATTTTGTGCAATTTCTTTGAACAACAATTTTTTTATTTATTTTTTAAACAACATACAAAACATACAATTCGCAACATGAACATACCCTCACCCCCCCCTCCTCCTTTGTCATCACCCCCCACCCAAACAAAAATCAAGAAAAGATGACACTGTAACTACAATATTTAAAACCATACAACCAAATAATAACAAAATAAACAATAAACCATAAACCAAATAAACATATGCATCAATGACAACACCATAAGCCCATCATACATGTCTATCCCCAGCACAAAGCTTCTTAGAGCCCTCCAGAAAGCTCAGGTGCTTTCCCCATTTTCTAGTATAGACATCCAATCTGGCAAACCGTTTATATGACATTTTTTCAAACGGCATCTTACAAGCCTAGTGCTGGATTGACGGCACCCCTTCATTCCTCCATCCCTTTAAAATAATATGTCTGGCTATCATTAAACTAGTCTGGCCCCAGCTTCTTATGTGCTTATCCATCCCGTTTAGGATTGACCCATCTCCCAGAAAAAATAATATTGGGCTGAATGGAACCTGGGTCCCTGCAATCTAACATATGTTATCCTGTATCCTGGTCCAAAATTCCTGGACCTTATCACAAGACATAGGACATGAAGTAATTGGCAGTCCTCTGTCTTAGATTTCCAACAGTTTGGTGTTTTTCAGACCAATTCTAAACAATCTGGAGGGAGTCCAATAAAAGCGATGCATAATCTTGAACTGAATAAGGCGCACCCTCACATCACGTGGCATAGTTTTAATTTTCCTACAGATTCTGTCCCATTCCTCATCATCCAGTGTAAAACTCAGATCCATTTTCTTTGTGCAATTACAATGTAAGTGAGGGGTGACAAAATCCATATTCTAATGTATAAAAACATTCCAAAGTTCAGCTAAAGCTACAATATGAGGCTTCAGCAGTCTGAGCTAGTCTGATGAAATGGGTATCGTTAGTTAGTCATTTTAGTATGAAATGCCCAATAATGTTTTCTAGCTCATACTTAATACTCATTAATAAATCATTTTGGCCAGAAACAGGACTGTGAGTCTTGTCCTCCATCACTTACATTAAAAATGCTTTACAAATGGAATGGATCTCTTTGCAGCCAGTATTGACAAGAGGAGTGATACGTCAACCAATAACACTTTCAAAGTACATATGAGCATCTGAGTGTTGGTTTATGACAGACTTTAAAAAATGTGAACCTATCCTTTAATAAAAAATAGAACCTTACATCTTTCCAGGAAAAAAAAACTATTACTTCCTTGAGCAATGCTAATAGACAAGCCAGAGCTACATTTGGCTTTCCACATCCCCTCCTTACAAGCTTATAATTCTGTTAGCCTGGTCAGCTTGTTGGCGTGCTTATCTCAATTAGTCTACTTGCTGGATGTCTGGCCATCTGCTGAGTGGGACACATACACACACACACAAACACACACATACACTTACTCGTTTGCAGGTGATTTAAGTCCTCTCTGTGTTAAGCACAGAGGCAGAAGATTCTAGATCAGGTGGGCTATTCAGCCATGAATTTAAATTACGTCAAAGACCCACATTCGCTGTGCCACTGCAGACACGCATCCTGCCAGTGATACAATTGTATCCTCAAAGACCCAGAAACCATATTTAATGAGGGGGGACTCCCTGCTGTTTCACACGGAAACACAAACACTGCAATGTAAAAACTCAAAGGGAGCCAGGGTAAAGCACAGGAGGAGCAAAGGTTGATTCTGAAAACGTCTTGGCACCAGCTAGCTGCATGACAGATGCAAGCTCCCCGAAAGAGAACGCAATAAAGGAGAGGGAAGAAGGGAGAAAGAGGGAGAAAGGGGGGAGCAGGAGGAAGTAAGAGAAGGAGGCAAACAAAGAACGCCGTAACAGTCAAGAAATACAGGAAAAATACGTACAAAAGTCATTAAAATCAGAGAGTAAAAAGAGAGGAGTGAGAGGGAGGGAGGAAGTAGAGGCCATTTGAGAGGAAATGTGGTCCAAAAGACAAAAGAGGTCCAGCAAAAGATTAACTAAGCTGGTTTGAATTTTAACATCTATGCTCCGATAACAACACAGCAGAAAAAGAGCGTTGAACCTGATCTGAACCGATTCATTAACTATATCCAATAATAGCTCTGGGATATAGTGAAAACCTTTTTCATCATTGGTTCCCACATACCCCTGTACTAAATAACACATTTTTACAATCTACCCATGAGGGTTGGGTTCATCATCATAATGTGGCTTTCAGTTTCAGATACAGAACCATATCAATTGCGTAAACTGAAAGTAAATTGACCTTAATTGTACAATACTTTGCATAGTGAATGGTAGGAAGAGACAAGGGCTACAGTATATTGACTCAGTGACTCTCTCTAAAGCCAGAGGTGGCTTAGGATTTAGGACTAAATTTAGACTTAATTCCAAACCACCTCTGTAACACATCACTCACCTTTAACCTTTCATTCAACAGACACATATTTACACACAATTTACTGTAGACAACCTAAACCTTTATACAAGATGGCATTGGCAAAGAACATACACAAAATAATATTTTCACGATGTGATTTAAACTTGCAAACTGAAACATAACTTTTACTGTGTAATTTCTGGTACTGTCCAGACTTGCTAGACAATGAAAGTACTTACAAGTGACATTTTTGATTACTGCTGAAACAATCATTGAAGTAATTTTTCTGTGATAAATACCAAATATTAGCTATTATTGTATCTTTTATATCATATAGGGCTGTCATTGACAATTATTTTTATTATCAAATAAAGCTGAGGTAGGCAGGCAAAAATTCCATAATAACCTTTCAGCATATTGTAATTCAAGTGGACTGAGAGAAAACTAGACTTCTGCAGCTCCTCTTGGATCTCTTTTCAGGCTTTAGAAAATGTAGTCCCCGACTTTGACCAATCAAAGGTAATTTCAGAGATATGCGTTGTTCCTATTGACTGTTCTATAAATGCAGATGCACGTGCATGTCCCTTCAGATGGTGAAAGCCTGATTCAATAATGGAAAATCCTGCAGAAAAACTTACTATTCCAGCAATGGAAACAACTGCCTACACTGCAAATCAACAAAGATGTGAGAATTCTCTGCTTTTTCTTGTCACATTCAATAGTAAACTGAATATCTTATCTTTCAGACTGTTGGTTGAACAAAACAAGATATTTGATGAGCTCTATGAAATTATGCCGAGCACTTTTCACAGTTTTATGATGTTTTATAGCCCAAACAACTAATCAATTAATCAAACAATAAACAGCAGAATAAAGCTGGGGTAGGCAGTTTTCTGGAAAAGGCCAAAAACTGCAATTATTTGAAAGTTCAGCCCTTCTCCTGCAGCTCTCCCCTCTCTACATACATAAACATGTACGAGTACAAGTCATTATCCCAATCCCGACTGTGATCCTAAAGCCGTTATAAAGCCGCAATTCTATGAGAATTACTGACCTGTTTCCTTAACAAACTTGTAGGCCTGTAAACCCTTTCAGATAACATAGGCTACTGGGATTCAAGGCTGTAGCTAGCTACATACGATTAACTACGGTTGGCTACGGTTAACAGCAGGCTAAACTATTAGCAACATTTTCTCTCCATCTCTGAAACGCTTCACTGATATTGACACGTTTTATTGCATTTATTGTCAGACTCTTTTAGACTCTCTTTCTTTGATAAGTCTGTCTTCCTTCTTTTGGGTTGCTTGGAACCACAGAAAAGTAAAATTCTTTGCTTAAAAATTGACTTTCACGATTAACCGATTATAAAATAGTCGATTCAATTTCAGTTAAATTTCACTGATCCAAATAGTTATCATTGCAGCTCTAATATCAACATAAATGGATTAGATTTTGGACTGTTGGTCATGCCAAAACATTAACTATTATTTATAGACTAAACCATTAATAAATTATTAAAAAAAAAAACATTCTATTAATCGATAATGTAAATAATTGTCAGTTGCAGCCCTATTTTTATTTGCATGTCAGGCACAAAGTCAAAAGTAACCCACACCCCGGTGGAGAAGTTGCCAAGTGGAATGGCATGAACACAGTAGTTGGTGTGTGATCCCAGCCATAGTTATGACATTATGAAAGCAAGGTTCATCTCTGGTATGCATGCTTCATTAAAGTTATCACCTCAGCATTCTGGTGCCCTCGTTTCCTGTGCCAGCAGAGCAGCATTCCCAAACAGGGAGTTCCTCTCTGCAGTCATACTCTACTCCTAGACAGTGTACAACTGGGTGAATATGCAAACTGGTCTCAGAACTTGCATGTCTCAGGTTTAGAGTTGCCGTTGCATGCAGACATTACCATGCAGACATTACATATGGGTCATGTTATGTGTTCAATTTTCTGGCCTTCAATACAACAACTACAAGTGGGCTTGTGCCACATGTTCATTATAAAGCATCATCTCATGATCTCATCATCGTCTTAGGCTGTTAGTCAACGCTCCCGAGCCTACTCTTCTCTTCCCACTACTCTTCGAACACACATAGCCACACCAGCTTGTTTCCCTCCACACAATGGTTTTCATCTGCATCTAAGAAGCTTACAGCTATGTTGAGAAATCCACTGATATGGCAACTCACATCAGCGTCACTACCACTTCTGTTCTCATCCACTCACACATAGACAAATACGTTCATAATACTGACAAGCTTAGAGCGTGCTGAACACCTGACGGAGAAAGTCAAGTAGTCAAGTAAACCCTAAAGCATGTCAACAATTTTAAATGATATTTCAGATAACAATGCTCACAGCTCAGGCGACTTAAAACCAGTTGGACTGGAGGTGTGCACAATGATGAAGAAAACGTTGACACAGCAAAACAGTGTTATTATTTTACTACAGGTAATACATATGAATTGAAGGCATGCAAGCTAAGCTGTACTTCAAAGCAATCTGTAAAACGTCATGCAGCTGAGCAATGGTGGAAAGTTACCAAGTAGGTTTCCATTATAACTGTATTTAAGTGCAGTTATTGAGGTACATATTCTTTACATGATTATTTACATTTCATGCTACTTTATACTTTAACTCCACTACATTTTAGAGGCACATATTTTACTGCTTACTTCAATTATTTGACAGCTGTAGTTACTGGTCACAGGTTACTGGTCATATGATGTATTGTTATTGATTTAACTACCTATACCTATAACAGTATATAAAGTAATGTAACGATCTTATACCTCAACCTGCAACAACATGAAGATTCTACATAAACAATAATGTGTCAGTAATAGCATCCAGCAATATAACACTGGCAGGGATCATTCTGCCTGCATTATGAGTTTAGTAAAATGTTGAATGCAAGACTTTTACTTTTAGTTAAGGGTTTTCTACCTCGAGGTATTACTACTTAAGTAAAATACATAAATACTTCTTCCACCACTGCAGTTAAGCACAGGGGTGTGTAACCACTTTCCTGCAAATTATCATGGATATGTGGAAAGGTTGCGTGAGGACACATGGCCATTCATAGTTCTCATGTTATATATAATATTAGTGTGACTCTCCGAAAGCAGCCCAAACCTCCTGTGGTACCGGTCATTCACAGGTATCACTGGAGGTGTCACAGTGCCAAACCCAAGTGATAACTAATTGAATGCTGCTATACACTGCTTTTATTTACAGCATTACTGTCCATCTGCAGCCCCAGTCCCCACCTTGTTAAAGCCTGTAACCTCAGGCGACAGTGCCAGCCAGCCTCGGCCCTGATATATTGACTATCCTCAGCCACAGCCCTCCTGTCCCGCAGTCCTGAGCTTCATATTGTCGCTGTCTACTGGTGCGGCAGGACAATAACAGGATTTCGGATTACCCTTGACCAACAAAACGCCTCGGCTCCCGACTGCATGTAAAATTAGGAGCACGGTCGAACACACACACACACACACACACACACACACACACACACACACACACACACACACACACACACACACACACACACACACACACACACACACACACACACACACACACACACACACACACACACAAAAAGCGTCTACGTCTACTAGAAACAAACAGTTGAACCGTTGGTGGTCCACTCCCTCTGTCATACCTCGAACCGGCCCTTGGTGATACCGTTCATGTCTGCTGCGGCACGCCCCTGCTACAGACCGCACAGACACCAGTCGAGCCGTTTGACGAACGCCGTTATTGTTTTTGTCGCCGTTTTATTTTTGGTCGGCCGGAGTGTAGGAGCCGAGCTGGAGCTGGGTCCTCACCCCCTTCCCCCCTCCCCCCCACCCCAGCCGTCAGCGAGGCTCCTGTCTCTGGGTCAGTGAGGAGGTGGTGGTGAGGGTAGGTGTCGGTCCAGGGCGGCCTGCGGTAGCGTTAACAGTCGTCTCGGAGACCAACGGCTCCCCAGCCCGTCTCATCACAGGGCTACCAAAATAACAATAACAACATGGACGGTCTGTCAAGTGACTTCACTTCCGCTTCTCCCTTCATCGCTCCAGCGCGAGTCAGCTGGCCCCAAATCCCCCAAGTTAGCTAAAAACACACGGGGAACATTAACGTCCGCTTTAATATCTCACAGTAAATTCCCCGCATCAAACACTCATTTGGCGGCTGACATGAACGTCTTCCCTAATGTTTTCTGTTTACTTGCGGGGAATGGGAGGGCTTACGTGACGTCATTGCTGCGGGAAAAGCACGCGTGGTCGATTTGTTTTGATTGTGGGGTCTTGGGCAGATTTGGGGGGAAATTACAAAGATCCTTTTTGGTCGTAGGCCGATTCACCGTGGCAGTCACGGGCATTACAGCACCGAGACGTGACCTGACACAAACCCTGCGTCTGATTAAAGGAAGGAAACACTCGCATCTGTGGACGCCAGATCCAGGAGTCAGGACTCCATTAGAGATGTGTAACACTGTCACATGAAGGCTTCAACCTGTCCTGCAGACACACACCCACAACTTATCTGTCACTCCTACATTATGAATAGCCTACTGTATGTAGACCTGTAGTGGTGGAAGAGGTAGGCTAGACATAGCCTACTCCTTTATTGAAATAAAAATAGCAATACAACAATGTAAAAAAAGTCTTACAATTTAAAATCTTATGTAGCCTACTTATGATGACAAATTGCCCCTTTCAAAGTGTTATAAGTTACACATTTTGAGTCCTAAAAACCTTATTTCACAGTGCAGTACTGTTTATAACTTAAATTAACTTAATCTACTAAAAAAGTACATCTGTATCTAAAATAGCCTAATAAGGCATGTTGGGACAGAGTTAAAAAAAAAAAAAAACGATTTTAGAAAGTTGTTTTCCACGAAATATTCATGCTACAATGGCAGATTTGTTTTCTCTCTTTTTAGAAGAAAATAAAAATGTAAAGGATTCCAGACCATTTCCAGACTATTTTTAATACAAACGATATAATCAGCTTCTAAAACTTGATGGATTATTCAGTAAAAAAAACTTGCTCTTATCAAGTTATTTAAGTATTATTCATTATCAGTGCTGTAAGAATATTCCGACCAGTTTTCAGTGCAAACCCTATTGCTTTAGTATTTTCTAAATAAAAAGCCAAATTTTTTCATAATTCTAGTGCAGCCATCTGCTTTATTTTTTCTTTCAAGATACATATATTAATTGAATACTAATAATATACATGTATATAACACTGAAAGGGTCCAAGCTGCATAACTTTTAATACTTTAAGTACATTTTACTTAGGCATGATTTTGAAAGCAGGCCTTTACTTGTTATGGAGTATTTTTACCTTGTTGAAGTGCTACTTGTACTTAAGTAAAGGATCTAAATACTTCTTTCACCTCTGATATTGCAGGTTTTGTAGACAGGGCTGCAGACATACTAGAGTGTGAGTTACACATCCAGAATGAAATATCTTCACAGGTGTTCTCAAGATCCACAGCTAGAGGGCGATCTAATGCAACCAGCCTCATCAATGTCCATCCTGTACTGTTACAACAAAGGGATGATACCGTGTTTACTCTTCTAATATAACATACATCTGTGGAAACAGGATAGGACATACTATAATAGTTATTGTACTTGAGCATTTACATGTTCTGTTACTTACTCCACTACATTTATCTGACAGCTTAAGTTACTTTTCAGGTAACATTTTCCATACCCTTCTGTCCAGTGAAAACCATGTATTTCTAATTTTGGTTATTTTGAATTATACAGTTATATTTTCTAATAAACTGAAGGATTAAAAGTTCCTTTAAGGCAGGGATCTTCAACAGGGGGTCCAGGACCCCTAGGGGGTCCTCAGAGTCACTGCAGCGGGGCCTCAAAATTATAATAAAAATATAAAGTTTTTTCAAAAATTAAAAAGTCTTAACATGATTCCAACATATTATTAGCAAATATAAATCCCCACTGATGATAGGCTTACTGGCCTATAGGTAATGTAATCACTAAGGTAGCCATCCACAGATACAGTTCATCCCAAAGGTTTGACTGTTCCACATGTGTGTTTAACATTAAAACATGATTTGTAAAATCATGCCAACAATTATTAGGCTATTTGAATAGCTTAGTATTATGCAAAAAAGGTATCTATAAATGCTTTAGGCTGCCCTAAAAGTTATTGTAGGACCAGATTAATATGCAAATTAATTTTATACAATATATGTAGTAGGGGGTCCCTGATCTGTCTCTCTTTCAGTTAAGGGGTCCTTGGCTTAAAAAGATCCCTGCTTTAAGGGTTAAGAACATTCTCCTACTTGTTAAGCTAAATAAAAGCCCCCTTGGAGTACAGTATTTGAGTAAATGTAGCCTACTTATTCTTAGGGTCCTGAGATGCTGGTTCACTGTCATAGCTTACTGGGGCACTGAATAGAACAGTGCCATCTTTAAAGTTATTGGTAACATCTGTGATTTTCCTATGAAGTCAAAATATCTGCTGTGAAAAAGGCCTAAAACGAAAATGCTCTTTAAGTTCTTACAGGTAAGTACAAAGGAAGGCTGATGACAGTCAAGCTCAGTTCATGTGCACCCACACAGTCCTGAGGAGAGGTCTAATTAGGCAAAGTAAGTGAAAACACGTGTGTGGGTGTAGTTTGAGTGTGTAGGGCCTTTAAGGTCATACGGATACTGTAATAGTACAATGTTCTTGCCCTCAGTACAATTAGCCAACACATTGTAACACAGGTGCAACTAATAACATTATTGACTGAATTAGATTTAGGTGTGCAGGTTTCAGGGCCTTGCTTTTGTGTATACTGGCACACTTAAATGACAGAGAGCCATCCACCTGTGCTGTTCCAGCCATAAATAAAAACTTTAGCCTTAATAGACATTTTTCACAGCAGACATGTTGACATGTCATAGTAGGAAAAGCACAGGTGTATTCAAAACCATTAATGATGGCTGCATTCCACTTAGGAGAGGCCCTGGTATTGTGCATGCTGACTCACTGAAATAGCTCACTGGGACACTGGATGGAATTGAGCTGTTGTTAAGGTTATCAATTTCAGCTGTGCTTTTCCTACTATGACAAGTCAAAATGTCTGCCGTGAAAAAGGTCTATGAGGAACCTTAACATAACTATATTTGATTGGTGGAGCTTGTCAGGGGAGGTATGCAGCCTGGCAGCATTGTCTGCTTGGCAGCCACTGTAGAGTCAGGGGCTTATGCAAGGATTTTATTTTACCTGTGCAACCCCTGATGAAGTCATATATGATATTTAGAAAGGTTTTGTTATTATTACAATGTTGTTAGAAAGGAATATTAGTGGAGAGAGAGAAATATCTGAACAAAAATGGTAGACTTATTTCAGGAATTTATTTGGACTTAACAATACACGAAAAACCATGCAATGTAACAGTCCCTTATTTTGTCTGGGTTCACAGACAAAATATCACAAGAGTATGAAGGAGTTTTTGATGGCATAAGTTATTTATTTTATTTTGATAAAGAAAATCAGAAAAACTAAATACCCAAATATATGTTCAAAAAACTAAAATGGACAAAAATTTACTTCACTCCCACCCACGTCTGCTGATCTACATTTTTCAAAGCAGCTGCTTTGCTGCTAATTACGTTTAATAATATAGTAAGCCATTTGGAACCAGGATTTGAATTCTGTTTTCTGCAAACAGTCATGTAACAATCACGTAATAGTTGTAGTCATTATACACTGTATTATTCTATAACATAAATATAGAACACAGATGTAGTCTTTCATCTGCATGTAACACATTCTCAATCCCTGTGCCAACCCATCTCACTGCAATCCATGGTAATTAACAATCTCTCATCAAAAGTCAAATTCATTAACTCAGCTCTTTGAATAGCTCCATGTCCTTCTCATCCTGACTCTTCTGTGGCTGGCAGCTCAGTGTTGAATTTGTCCTGATGATCGCAGTGTCTCCACTGATGTCAAGCAAGGCCATCTCTACACATCATGTTTAGACCTCAGCTGATGATACCAGGACCTTCTGTGCTTCATCCAATATAGTGTATTTAAAGACATATGTTTAAACGTAGCTGGACTTTTAGTCATAATCTGTATTTACTGCCTGTTTTGTATTTATCTGATTTTCTTATCTATTTTTAACTTTTTTTTTGTATATTTTATTCTATGAGTTTAGTTTAATTCACTCCATTCACTGTGCCTTTTTTAAAGTGCTATACATATAAAAAATATATATATATATATTAAACACCACCGAAAACATATTGTCACTGTCCAGTTAAACTGTGTATCTCTAAATTTGGTGATTTTTGATTTTTCAGTTATAATTTGGGGAAATTCTCCCATGTCTTTAACCTAAACAAACATTCTAAACCCCCACTGGTTTATCTAAAAGTGCATTGTCACAATGCTAAACATAGGGCTGTTTTCCGCTTGAGAAAAGTTGACATTTTTGTTTTCACAGGACAGTGACCTTTCCACCTTTCACATCAAGAACATTGCCCCCCCCCTCCAGCCCTCCCTGCCCTCTGCCTATGTCGAAACACTTATCCATACCCTCTGACTACTGCAATAGCTCTACGGTTATTTCTGTCCTTCTGTCCCTGGGCTGCACCAGTATGACCAATGATTTCCTCTGAGTTAGTCACACACCTGCACTACACCTCATTCTGACAGGACATGTCTCACATGGGAAGTCACTGGTCTCACACATACTCCGAGCAATCTTGTGGTTGGTGTGTGTGTGTGTGTGTGTGTGTGTGTGTGTGTGTGTGTGTGTGTGTGTGTTTACTTCCACAAAACAGATTGTCTGATGGGTGTGTACTGGAAGTCCTGTGAGATTGCACACCTGTGTGAAGGACACCTGCAGCAAACATAATTCTCACCAGCCTCTCTGAGACGGTGCAGGTGTGAATCACTGTCTCTCTCCTCTTCGCCGTCACTCTCCCCTCTCCTCTACGAACCCCCAACCCTCCAGAAATAGCCACTGTGCATGAGTCAGGATCCCAGCCCACCTTAAACTCCCTCATCAAAACCCTCTGAACAGGAGGTAAAAGTATTTGCGGTGCATGAGAGCAAGGTGAAAAAATGTCACAGAGAAACACAGAGAAGAAAAACATCAGTGGGGGGATTTAATGCCATGATGCAGCACCTATTGTTGACTCCATTGGGGCAAGGGGAACACAGAGAATTATGAAAATGGAAAAGGTGGGATGTGAAAGAAAGTAATGAAAGAAGATGAGTATGTGTGAATCCTCAACAAAGGTGTCGCTCCTTAAGGAATTTCTATATTGCTTTTTTTATCATCTCATTCCAATTGTTTTTAAGTGTGTAAGCATCTGCATACACACATGTATTCCCCACTGTCAGCAGTTTTCTCTCCTTTCAAATCACAGCCATCGTCTTTCCTACTGCAGGGAACAAGAAAAAAGTCCTTTTCTCCAAATGTTTTTTTATAATCTTCTCTCCTCCTCCTTTCCTTTTATCTCTTTGGTTTGAACAGAGACAGAGAAGAACAATTCCATTCTTGACAAAACAATCTGCTTATAGTGGAGTGTCAGTACATTCACTCAGATAAGTAACATTTTTGATAATAATACTTAATTATAATAATACAGTACATTTACATGTAATGGAGTAATTTTACATTGTTGTATTGTTTCTATTACTTAACTAAAGGATTTAAATATTTCCACCACTGACAATCTCACTAGGTCCAGTCTTTAGCCTTCATTGCATGACCTTCTTCAGCAGATAGAGTTGCCCAGTTGTCATTAAATGGTAGAATTTCCATTTTTTTGTTCACTTACTTACTTCTTATATATATATATATATATATATATATAGGTTATAACGGGGCTTTAGGTTAAGTGGTGTGGATCCTGTATGTAGCCTACTTGTACTATGTGGGTTGGCTATCTTCACCTGCAGATTCACTGAAAACAATGCTTGCATGGTCCAAATAGCTCTCTGGCTATGGTCGTCTGTCTTTATCTCCCTCACCAAATGGGACACACACACACACACACACACACACACACACACACACACACACACACACACACACGCACACACAGGAAGTTCAGCCTAGTAGAAGGGACAATTAACCTTAATTAAGATTTATGCTCAACCTCAGTTAAGGGGTGTTAAATTGTGTTTTATATATATATATATATATATATATATATATATATATGGCAATGCAGTGCCAGTATGTTACTCAAATACACACATCCTTACATTTATAACATTTAGCTGATGCTTTAATCCATAATTTCTGTGTGTGTGTGTGTGTGTGTGTGTATGTGTAAAGGAGCAGTCCGCCTTTGCCCACCCTCAAGATTTTGAGCCGTGACGTATTTACTAACGGGGACACGTGAGTTTTCACACCGGTACTCGATCTGCTTGCGAGGGCGACTATTTGGGGGGATAAACTGCGCCTCGCTCTTGAGCCGCTCTGACCGTTTTTCCCGTTATCACTTGTCAACAAGCGAACCTTCCTGCCTCTCAGTCATCTGTCCACAGCGGGAGTGTGCTCTCCACCGTCACTTTGACCTGCAAGATTGTGAATACACAAGTCGTCTGGAAGTTTTTGGACTCATTTTCCAACATAAAAAAGTGATATTTTTTCCAAAAGATGCTGTATTGTTGTAACCAAACTGTTCTATCATTGCTCTTTGGATGCCTGGCTTATCTTGCGGTGACCTCTGTTGTAAATGCAGACGGTAAGTTCATATTTTAAGCTATTGTAACAGAACATTATAAAATATAAAATAGGCCTATATGTAACAACAAACCATTGACGGACTCATAAACTCACAATTTAATCCCAAACAAAATTATGATCTTTTATTGCAATATGAAATAATTTTTTTATCACCAAAGTTAGGAGTTGGTGATGCTAACCGTGAGCGGACTGGTGGAAGCGCGCGCTAACAATCGGCACCACCTGCCTTGCGGTCTTGTGCGTTTCGTGGCCTTTTCATTTCCCCTCTCAGCGTGTGGGATTTTTTTTTGAAAGTTATCATTTTATCGCATGAAACAGGGACTTATTCGTCTAATAAAACTGTGCGTAATGGATGAAATATTTAGAAGATTTAACCATTAACACGTTAAACATTAAATCACATTGTATTTCGGCTAGCGATTCTGAACACTAGCTAATGACGTGACAATGAGGTGATAATGAGAAGTACAGCGTGCACCTGTGATGTAAATTGATCACACCTGTAGTCAATACACACCAATTAATCTTCTCTGTTGAGCTCTGCTCCAGTGCACTGACATGCAAGTGTTATTTTGAGTGATCCTTTATACAAAATCATACTATTTTTTCAACCTTTAAGCAGCTGGCAACAATATTATTTTTTATTAAGTTGTAAAATATATTGTAATTCTATGTGATGTCAAGCAGTATAGACACGTCTTGATGATCCATAGCCTATACCTGTAGTTGTATTCAAATGCAAATCTGCATTATGGCACACATAATTAGGATATAGATTTTGGTATCAGTCTCAATATCCTTATTTGTGTGTTGCTACTGGTTACTACTCCAAAGTAGCCATATCCCTAAAAATAAAACTGATAACCTGCTTACTCAGTAAGTGGTTACTGTGTGGTTTTCAGCAACCATTCCAATGGATGCCCAAAACCTATATTAAAGTGATGGTTCGGAGTAATTTCACCCTAGGGTCCTTTGCACCATGACCTCGAGCCAAACACCCCCCCCAGAAGCTTTTTTCAGCTGGGTCTAACATTGGGAGAGTTAGCGTAGAGTAGCGTTATCAGCTGAATAGCTTAGCGCAGGGGCTAATGGACCCACGTTTGTATCTCGTAAATGACCCCACTAATAATGCCCGAAATGATACCAAACATCTACAGTAGTACAAATAGGTTATGTACTCATAAATCAATGGATTGTAAAGTTTGTAAGTACACCTGAAGTTTGTAAGTTACACTTGCCTACTGGCTTCTGCTCTCTGCTGTTGTTGCTGCTGTGAGACGAGTGCTTAGGGACGTCTACAAATTACAACACCGAAAAGAGATGCAACAAAAATATTTTTTAATTTAACTTTTTTTTTAACCAAGTGTTGTAGTATAACTAGCAGGAGACAAGTAATAACTGAGGTAAGTTTGGAGACATTACCTTATTTAATCATTAAATTAATAAATATTTTTGTTGTATCTCTTTTCGGTGTAGTAATTTGTAGACCGCCCTAAGCACTCGCCTAACTGCAGGTAGCAGCAGCAGCAGAGAGCAGAAGAGAGCAGGCAAGTGTTCATAAACTTCTGGTGTACTTACAAACTTTCCAATCCATCGTTTTATGAGTGCATAACCTATTTGTACTAGTGTAGAAGTTTGGTATCATTTCGGGCATTGTTAGTGGGGTCATTTACGAGATACAAACGTGGGTCCATTAGCCCCTGCGCTAATAAGCTATTCAGCTGATAACGCTACTCTACGCTAACTCTCCCAATGTTAGACCCAGGTTCTGGGGGGGTGTTTGGCTCGAGGTCATGGTGCAAAGGACCCTAGGGTGAAATTACTCCGAACCATCACTTTAACAAAAATGGGGAGGGCTCAAAAACTTGGCACAGGGCTGAGGACATTTAAACACAAATATAATTTATTGTTAAAATATAGTTCCAATAAAAAGCATTTTAGCCTTCCCTTTCTCTTCTGGGTGGTTGTCTTTTGTGAATGGATACATCTGTCTTTTTTTCTTCATGTAAGATAGGAAAGACGAGTGAATATTGTTTGGATTTTATCATAATGGTCAAAACATTTAGGAATTAGGTGAGGCGTCTAATTCTTACAGACCCTGTCAATACCCAGAAGCTCAGGTCGAATTTAAACTGAAGCTCATGAAAACTTGTCACTTTATGACTTTGTGCAATATAAGAAGTTTCAGAGGTTTTTCTTCTGACTCCCTGCTCTCTCTCTTCTCAGGTCGAGTGTTCGTGTTGGACCTGAGGAACTCCTCCGGCCTGCAGGGCTTCAGAGATGCTGAGGGGGCTTGTGCCTCACAACATGCCCGCTTGGCATCAGCGGAGGAGCTCCGTCATGCTGTGGTGGAGTGCTTCTTCTCTCCATGCACCCGTGGGTGGCTCTATGGAGGCACAGTGGGGTAAGAAAATAAGTATTTGTGCGTAAGGGTCTTCATTGTTTTAAGGGACGTGTAGAGCGACTTCTAGAGATGTCAAAGGTCATTTTAGTGTGTGCGCTTCTGTGTGTGTGTCGGCAGTTGCAGGAACGGATGAAAGAGAAAGGAAGTAAAGGCAGCGTTATAGAGAGAGTGGAAAGATAGAAAGTGACACATTTCAGGGGGGGAAGAGAAAAAGAGAGAGGAAGAGAGGGAGAAAGACTCCTCTGTTCCTTCCTGAATGAGGAGGGAATTCTGAGCCGGGGTGTCATGTCGACAACTGCCTCCATTTACACCTCTCATCTCCACGGTAACATGACACACAGCTTTCAGCACCCCGAGACAGACACAGACAGAGACGGAGAGAGACAGGGCTGATTTGGGCCAGGAGGAAGAAGATACACTTTTAGTTTATAGTGAGGTGATAGCTTGTATGCTTATCTTTGGTGGCAATGACAGAGGATGCAATCCATACAATAGCTGTTGCACAAACCGACGGACCTACAGACTACTTATCCCTAGAGCCATGCCGCTAGCACGACTTACGCTAACACAAGTATTGGTCAGATAGATGCTGACATTAAAATTATAACTCTTTTCAAAGTTACTCAATAGACGAAATGGCCCTGACAGTGAGCTTATTCAAGTGCCTTAAGTGTTTAAATGGGCTAAATAAGATATTATAAGCTGATAAAGTATTGTAAATGAAGGTTTATAATGTCATTTCTTGGAAGATGAATATATGATGCACGGAAAAAGCTTGTAAATAACTAATATCTTCCCAAATCATTGTTCAAAAGAGGAATTATTAGTGTTATGAAACAGAACCTGCTTCAAAATGGCGTCTGCCCAAAGAATGACGTACGTCTGGTCAGAGGAAAAGCTGACACATTTCTCCTTTCCTTCCTCCCTGCTCTCTACGTGTTGACCAGTGGACATCATCTTTCACACCCGCTTACAATGTTTCACAGGGTTATCACCCATCTATGACTCTGTGTGTTTAAGCGGAGTTCATCCCTATAACCCATGCTCTCGTCTCTCTCGCTGTCCTAATTTTGTGCCTCGCCCCAACACTCACAAGTGAGCAGCAGAACAATTTCAGTTTTTTTTGGAGTCTGTCATGGGCTTTTTCTCCCAGAAGGCAACACTTTGGTGTTAGTGCCAGTTAACCTGTAGTCCTTGACATAATTTTTAGGTCTGTTGCATACAAACAAGTGCTTCTCAGATTGACTCTCCTACCTTAACGTCTTCCTCTTACCTGTCAATCATAGATCTTCTTTCCTGGCAACCAAACACAATACCAGTGGATTCATACAAACACATACACACATATGTTAGGGTTTTCTTTGTAAAAGTTATGTCATACAAGGTGAGGGTTTTGAGAAAAGGTTCTTTGGCCAGTTGAAGTGTCCCCTGATGTCCGTTATGGGTCAATCTCTCTCTCTCTCTCTCTCTCTCTCTCTTTCACTCTCACACACACACACACACACACACACACACACACACACACACACACACAAACACAGATGCCAGCAGGAGATATAGTTTAATGTGAAAATAGACTTTGTGTGTTTTGTCTCTCTCAGTGTTTTCTTGGTGATTTCTGTCATGCTGCCTATTTCTCTCTTTCAGATTTTTGTCCTTATAAGCTGAAGTTAGCGTGGCACAAGCATGCAGTATGATTCACACCGCTTCTCACAGTCTCACTGCACTGCCAGTCAACTTCTTTCCAATTGCTGATGCTTTGATTAACTCTCAGTTACACAAGTCCACACACACACACACACACACACACACAAACACACACACACACACACCTTTTAAATGTAATGATGTGTGATATTACTGTGTAATATTCAATGAAAAGGGTCATATGTCTGACTTTAAATTATGTTTATGAACTCTGCTTTGAATATTTCTTCCACATGAGCTGATTGGTGTCAGGAGCTGCTATGGGAACATGATTTGATTGGCCTGGGAAGTTTGAATCACCTTTATCTGGTGCTTTTGGATGACAAATGGGCAAATGATGCTATAAACCTTAACATGGCAACAATACACAATTTACTCAGCATTTTTTTTGCTGTAGCTTGTAGGCGTTGTGCCCTGACCGCATTTTTCATTTGGTCCCTGTGGAATGGATATTATATTAAGTCCTTAATGTTATGAGTGTTCTATAGTTGGCTGTAACTTAAAGCATCTGCATGGGAACATATATTTGTAACGTGCCATAGTGTGATAATATTGTGCCACAGGCTACCACCGCAGAGACTGCAACATGTCTGAGCCATGATGTGTGTTCCTGGACTCTGATGTCATGCTGTAATAATATTTGAATAAGCAGCATTTCAGGCTGTGCCTGAGAGAGCAGCATGTACTGTATACATTTGTCCGTATGTGTCGTCATATTTCCCGTATACATATAACAACCAGAGCTGCAACTTTACATGTGATATTCAACAGAAATCTCACTTCACTTTTTATCAGTAGTGTAATAAGAGGTGGAAGAATTATTCAGTAACAATATATTAATGTAACAATACTCCATTACAGGTAAAAGTCCTGCATTCATATTCATAGTACATAGGTATCAGAGAAATTTACTTACAGTAAAGTATCAAAAGTAATACTTGTTTTTGCAAAGAAAAAGCCTTTGTGACTGATACAAAACGAAATTATTAGATTGTTAATATATAATATAATGCATAATATGCATTAGTGTGTAGGCAGCATTTTACTGTTGTAGCTGCTCAAGGTAATGTTAGTTTAAACTACTGTATATACTGTTAGGCAATTAAGTCTATGGTTCCCAACCTGTGTGTCGGGTCCCTCCAAATGGTCACAAGATATATCTGAGGGGTCGGGAAATGATTCATGAGAGATAAAAAACAAAACAAAAAAAACTTTATACTACATTATGCCATGCATTTTTTGTATTTTTCACTTATTTTTGCTTGTTTGTTAAATATTGGATTATTTTACCTCTTTAGGCATATCACAATTATTAAAATGAGATGTTTAGCATTAACAATGCATTTTAGATAGTTTTTTTCTGTTAATATAAATCTGAAAAGTAGGTAGTAACTAAAGTTATCAAATAAATGTGGAAATTAAGTATTTAACTACAGTACTGGAGTAGATGTACTCAAGTGCAAGACATGTACCCAAAGGAGTTTCTGTGAATGTCTTATAACCACCCTCAATTCTTGAGTTCCTTACTGGTGCCTGAATGCTTTGCTGTAGGCCATTTGCTCCCATATCAAACTGTAATTAATGAGTGTGTTTGTGTGTATGTGAATATTAATGTCTACAAACATCTATCTATCTATCTATCTATCTATCGTTTTGCTAGGACCACGGTGTGTAATGTTGTGGGCAGTGCACTGAAAGCAGTGGATGTGAGAACAGAAAACGCTACAGAGGACGCTGCACACCTGGACGCCTTCTGTGTCAAAGACAAAGGTCAGCAAACACACAATACACACGGATATATAAACTCATAATTTATAAATCTGTACATAAAGTTGTGAGTGGTGGTCAGGATATGAATGGCTTAGCTATGTGTGTACAGAATGTGTGTGTGTGTGTGTGTCTTTCCTGAGATATTTACTGAGGTGAGAAAGAAGCTGTGTTCCTGCATTCATACCAATCTCGACTTTCAGCCCTCTACACCCTGCAAGTGTGTGTTTGAGTGTGTTTTCCATTTCTATGTTTCTACTCATATCTGTCGTTATATACCAATCTTTCTGCCTCTTCATGAATATCTGCGAGCGTGACCATATAACTTGATCCATGAATGTACGTAAGCACAGAAGGAGCATGAAGCTAAATTTCACACATTTTTTAATCTAGTCAACATGTCATTATGTATCGAATAAACTGTGCTGTCTCCGTCTAATTACCATAAAAAATTAGACCAGAGTCAAGACAGTATGTAGCCTTTATCTCATCCCAGTGGCATTGTTAATGGTCTTGTTTGTAAAAATTACATCCTCATTTTCCACGAAGCCCATTGCTTCCTGTCCCTTGAGTCATTCTTATCTTTTTCTGTTTAAAAATGGGTTAGTGATGCCGTAAAGCTGGATAATAATATTGAGTGGTGTTTCATTAACCACACTGTGTAATGCTGAATAGGGGTTTCATCATCTCTATTAAAAAGTCTGTTTAACAACTATAAACATGTACATGCATTCATAACATGCATCTCTTTGTTTGTTGTTGACAGGCGTGCCGTGTGGTGACCCTCCATCCTTTCCAAACGCCCGTCTACAGGGGCACACTGGGTACGAGATGGGAGATGAGCTGCTGTACACATGTGTGCCAGGTTATGTAATGCCCAGTGGACACACTGCCTTTAGCCTGCTGTGCGACAGCTGTGGAGAGTGGTATGGACTAGTGGAAATATGTATCAAAGGTAAGAAGGTATTTAAACTGTTTATTTTGGAGAGTGGGACAGAAATGGAAGGAGACACAAATAGAAAGTCCCCCTTTTGTTCATTCTCTTCAAAGCTTTGAGCTTTGACCGAGACGGACAGGAGACCACTCTGAGGTCAACCTCCTCATTTCTTACTGGTGCTTGATTCTTGGCATTTTGGAAAACAGAGTATCAGTTGTGAGTTGAAAATGGCTACTATGAAACCTCAGTGTGACATGCCATAGTGTGGCCCACTTCATAGCATAGAAGAAGAGGGCCAGAGTGTCTATAAAGCAGAATGCCAGGCCTGTGTGTCCATGGTTAGTCATGTTTGTGTGCTACAGCTGTGGTTCTTAAACTGTCCCAAGATCAATCTGAGGGACCACAAAATGATTTAAAGAAATAACAAAGGAAAAAATAAATTTCTGTTTTATTAATTATATAACTTTTTTCACTGGATACTTTTATTTAGTCAATCTTCTATAAATCCTTTAAATAGGCATGTGACCCCCTATGTTAAAGGATCACAAGCAGACATTGCTTTATTTTAAAGGAACAAATTGATATTACTATTGCTGGAGTCAGCAGCCTGTTAGTGTAGCTTAGCCTAAAGACTGAACGACGTCCCTTTGTTCAAAAAAAAAATAAACCTCTGACATCCCATTGTTCCGACCATATAGGCTTTTGTGGATCACCTCCCATAATCTAAAATCTGAATAAAAAATAACAAGCGAAATTACTTTTCTCTAGCTTATTAAAACTGAAGATAAAACTGAAATAAAAATGTAGACTAAGTCCAAAGTCCAACAGGGTAAAGTTAGTTTTGGGTTGGATATGTATTTATATTTCCATAAGCCTGCAATGATAATGAGTAGGAATGGGGCATATCCCTGCAATAACCAATGTGAAACTAACTTGATTAGTGAGAAGACTCCTCATCTTGGCTGTTTCAAACAGGAAACTTCGGGATTCATGACATGTTAAACAAGGCAAAAATCCTAAAGAAATGTTATAAATAATTGTCCCTAACCATAACCTTAACCCTAACCCTATATGGTCGGAACAATGGGATGTCAGAGCAGAGGGTTTATTTTTTCATAACAAAGGGACGTTAGTGGGCTGTAGGACCAAAGGGAATTTTTCGGGTTATTGAGAGGTCGGAACAATGGAGCGTCAGAGAAATAGGCAGTCCCCAGCTGGTTCCCCTTGTTTCCAATCATTATGCTATGCTAAGCTAACTGAATGCTGGCTGTAGCTTCATATTTATGTCAAACTATTCCTTTAAGATAATAATCCCAAAAGTTTTGGAACCTCTGTGCTAAATTATTTCCACATTTTCAGAATCCAAAAGTTGTCTTTAAATGCAAATGTCTATGTGATTATTTTAATTTTTTTATTTGAGTTGTCTGATCATGAATGTTAGAATTTCATCAAGTAAATGTGTCCTTGTTATGGTTTGCAGATGAGACTGAAAGTCACGTAGACTACGAGGACAAGTTCACAGATTCCTACGGAGAGGCAGAAAGCCACAACGAGAGACCAGAGGAGGCTCATGGTGAGGTGTACGAGGAGGTGCATGGAGCTGCATCCCTGGAGGGTGATAGGATACAGGAGCAGCAAGAGAAGAGCTTTAGTGTTGAAGTAGAGGAGGAGCATCAGGACCAACATGGAGAACATGAAGTGGGAGGAGAGGTGATCGGGAGAAAATTTAAAGGAGCTGTAGAAGGAGGAGAAAAAGACGAGGATCGGGCTGTTGAGGACTTCATAGGCCATCCAAGGTGGGAGCAGGAGAGGAGGGAGGTGGTCAGGACTGATGCAGCTGTAGCCACAGAAGCACCTGTATCTCTTCTCTCCCAGAAGCACCTTTTCTGGTTCCCCTCTGAGGCCTTCCAGGAGGAAGGACATCCTGTCTCCACCAATCCAGTCACACAGACTACACAGAGAGCCTCAGGCGCCCAATCAGAGGAGAGTAAAGAGCATGACAGCCAGGAAACAAACCACCAACAGCATCCAGTTGATGTGGATGACCAGGATCACGAGGGAGACAGCTACAATGATCGTGACACAGAAGACAGAGACGATCACGATGACAGCAACCATCAAGACCTGGATTCCCATGACGATAGCCACCATGATGATCAAGATGACCACGACAGCCACCAGGTCAAAGATGGCCGTGATGATCATGTAAAGCATTACATTCCATCTCAGCATGATGATCTGGAAAGACGGGACCGCCACCAGAATCGTGACGATCATGATGACCATTATGACATGGGTGAGCACGAAGAGGACCGTGATCGTGTTCACTTTGGCAGCCGGGAGTATGACGACACTTACGACGAACACGAAAGCTATGAAGAACATGACGATGTGACCAACAATCGTGGTAGCGATGATCGCGGACATCCTGATGGCTCTGAAGAACATCCAGACCCCGATGACCATGATGACCATGAGGAGCATTATGACCCGGAGGAGGATGATAATGACCACCACACTGATCACGATGATCACGATGATCATCGTGATCATGAACACGATGACCATGACAGCTATGATGATCATGATAGCCATGAAGATGACAGTTATCAGCATGTAATATTTTCTATAGCAACAGATAAATATCAAAACGTCACTCAGAAGGTTGCAGAAGGAGAGGCTGCCACAGACGACACCTGGCTGGATGGCTACCCTGTCGTTCCAGAGGGAACAGAAAATGGTGAGTCCACAACAGAAAGGGCAAGACCGAAGGATACAGTGAGGGGGACAGTTGTTAGGACAACAGACAGACCCAATGAGGTGGAAATTCGTAGACCTGTCCCTTCCACCAGCTTACCAAAGGTGCCCGAGTTTCCCACCACGGAGCCTGCCTTAGATCAAGGGGGAGTGGAGGAGATGTGGCCTGGCTTCATCCCCACCACTGCTCCCTCACAGCCCTCAGACTCACCCTCATACTCCGACACCCTGGACTATGACACACAACAGGTAGCTCCCACCCACCCCTGGCAGGATGACCTCACTAAGCACCCCTTCCTCGATCACGGCCCAGTTTCACCGATGCACGACGGCAATAACGGAGTGATGGAGGAGCACACTGTACACAACCTGCCCGGTGAGACAGGCGAGAGGGGCGAGATGGAGGGAGAGATGGGGGAGACGATCTGTACAGGCGAGAACTGCCCATCCCGTCCTCCGAGCTCCTCCAGCCGAGGTCCCATGGTGGCAGCCATAATTGTGGGGGTGTGCGATCGCCGCGGCGGTCATCGTAGGTGTGTGGTGCTGCCGACGGCAACAGCAAAAGAGCTCAGTGTACGAGATGAATGGAAAGGGCCAAAGCCATACCAGACAGGGCCAACAGATAGAGATGCAGCAAAAAGTGTAAGAGCGACGGATGAGGAAAGAGGGACACTAACAGAGGGCAGAGACATTTGGGAGGGATAGGAGGATTCAAATGAATTTGAGAGGAACGCACAGCCCCTCATCTTGCTAGAAACTACTGCATTATTGAAGCTTTTGGATAGGTATGAACAGATGAGTTGTGCTACAGCCCTGTTTTGTAGAGCAAAACCTCACCTATGTGATGCAGAAAATTGTGTAAAACAGTAAGAACTGATGCTTAACACAGTGAAACCTGAGTGAAACTAGATGGTAGATCGAGTTTATTGAATTTTACCCATCTACTGTATGTTATACCTACCCAATATTTTCAAAGCTCTGACATGTGGCTGGGCAGGTGAAAGGGCTGTGTCTGGACTGGACTAAACTCCAGGAACTAAAAAAGGAGATTATAAGGAAATAACCATGTAGGAAAACCACAAGAAGGCATGCCTGCCCGCCTGAATATACAAACAGACTTAAACCTCCAAAGCTCTTGGACATTGTGGTAAAGTTTCTGTGTTACCTTTTTGTTGACTTCATTGACTGCTTTATTGATGATTTAGCTGCATTGTTCTCGATTCCCCATCTTTTTCTGTTTGTATGAGTATTGTGTTGATAAAAACGGTATTCCACGGCAAGAACACATTGCAGTTCAGAACACTTTAGATCATTGCAGCAGATTTGGACCAGTAGTCCCAAATGAACGACAAGTCCTCTGTCAAACCAGCAAGAATGGAAAAAAGAATGATGATGGTTAGATCAGAAGAAAGGGTCAAATGGGCTGTATGGGAGAAAAGTACGGTGTGAGAAAGGACGGCGAGAGAAACATTTTAAGATCTTCCTGCCTCTTTGGTTTCGGCAGTCAGCTGGTAAGAGTGGATGTCCATCCAGACTGCAGACTCAGCCCGTGTGTGTGTGTGTGTGTGTGTGTGTGTGTGTGTGTGTGTGTGTGTGTGTGTGTGTGTGTGTGTGTGTGTGTGTGTGTGTGTGTGTGTGTGTGTGTGTGTGTGTGTGTGTGTGTGTGTGTGTGTGTGTGTGTGTGTGTGTGTGTGTGTGTGTGTGTGTGTGTGTGTGTGTGTGTGTGTCTGTCTGTCTCAGGTCCGTGCTGTGGCGTTGTGTTTGCTGACGGCATTCAGACCAACCAGAGATCAAACAGTATGTCCTTTCCATGGCAACAGAGACAAACTAAAGTCACAACCCCCAATGTTTTTAGTTTAGTTTCTAAATATTATGTGGAGTTGGAGAAGACTTAGGGCTGGACCACATGCCCTAAAATGATAAATTGTTAGTAAGGCTACATTTAGCTTTAAAATGATAAATATATGCTTAAATGTTTTTCAGCACATCAATGGTTTATACTTCTCATGTTCTATGTTTATCCTGATAAAAGATTGAATGGGGTTATCATTTCATGCTGTTCTCATTTTAAGTATTTGGGAATTCAAACAATTTGTGATATGAGTAAATTACGTTTGGTTAGAAATTCATAATAAATGTTTTTTATTGTCCAGTATTTTACAGTGTACTGTAGCTCTGCATGATTCTGTGATATTCATTCTTGCTGTTTCCGTAATGTGCCAAAGGTCGAATGTTAAAATAGTAAAGCTAATAAAAAGGTGCAAATGTAAATAAATTCAAATAGCTATGAGAGGGTTTGAACTTATCTATTAGAGTTTGTAATTCTGGTGATGTATAAAGACTACAAAAATGTATTATATGGCAATAACTTAAATAGAAAGTGCTTCACTTGTAATTAATGTCAAAAGTGTGTTATTTAGTTACATATTTAGTTATAAAATAAGGATTTGTTGGATTTGAACGGGTTAAGTGAACAACAGCTATATTGATTGACATTTCATGTTTTTCATTTCCGTATTGTGGTGCATGAAACTGAATTGACACTGATGTGGTGAGGGCACGGGGAATAAAGTACCTGTTGTCTATATGTTTCTGTAAATATGAATGTCTAACTGTAATAACTCGCTATACAAAATGCAGCATTACTGGTGTGTGGGAAATAACTTTGACTTCTGTTTCTTCACCGAGACAGTCAAGCACAGTTGACATTAGACATTACCTCTTTGTGTCTTGCTCAGGGTCAGCCCATCTCAAATTTACTTCAAAGCAGGGACGTCACTAGGATTGAAAGACAGGAGGGGCTTAGCCCCCAGGGTATTTGTAACTTGCGTTTGCAAAATCTTTGCACTCACATCTTTTGTTACTGTATTAGAGCTACACTTATGTCAACAACCAGTCAAGAAACCAAGATGTTAACAAGTAAAAAGTGACAGAAAATATCCTCTTCTTTCATTTCTACTCTGTTCTTTCTGTCTTATCCTTTGAGATAAAAAAAACCCTGATGCTAATTTCATGACTTCGAAATGCAAATTGGTCACATGAAACAACATCCAAAATGTCCAAAAACTGACAGAGGCCAGACAGCTAATAAGTTGGTAAGTTAAACAAATATGACAAATAGCAGTACAAGAAAAAGAAAAAAATAGGCATAATAGGCATCACTGCATACTTTATCATGTAAGATATTAATACGGATCCTATTTAACGTGGCTACTTTCTAAATACAATAACCTGATGGCGGAAGGAATAAAAGATTTGGAGTAATGATTACTGTATATACTGTATGTACTGTATGTAGGATTGCTTTCATTTTATTTTCACGTGTATCTGTGGGCATGTGCCAATCTTTAGCCTAGCCTACATACAATACTACATATTTATTTAATTTATCACAGCCAATGAATGCAGAAAGTTAAATTGGTTAGAACATAGCTAGCACATATAATAAATATAATTAAATAATTTAGTTTAGGCTATGCATAGTACCTAGACCTGCCAACAAATGCTTATTGTTAGAAGAAAACAAAACAATGCTTAGACCTATAGATCACTACTGACCTCATTCACACCGGCTCCCTCAGAATCAACTGCTCTGCCAATCTCCTGTTTCTCTTTCTCTCTGCTGAAATATCTTCCAATATCCATCTCATCTGCTGAATGAATTGATGGATACAACGGTACGATAGCATTAACAGGGACCCTATGACATTTTGTTTTCAGTGACAACAACATTGTATGGGGATTGATATTGTTTTAGAATAAGCCTACTATAGAGATAGGCTATATTATTGGCAATGAATAAAGAGTTGTGATTAGTTTGCTAAGTTAACCATTTCTTGTATTTCCCTTGTTCACTCTAGCTAGACTTTAGTTTTCCATAGCAAACCAAAATATCCCCTTTCCTTTACCTCAAGAAAACGTAGCTAAAGGTAAGCAGGTCATTTAAAACAACTTACAATTTCACTCTGTATCACTAGGTGTAATCAATCTTCCTTTCAGCGTGCATCGAGACGAGATGAATCCCCCAGTTACTTGCGACGCTCTGGTCTGCAGCGCTCTGAAAGCTGCCAGTTCACACCAATGCAACGAGACGGTGCGGTGCATCATCTTGATAGCACAACGACTCTTTGTACTTCTGTCTAACTCCTGACTTTTTGGCTATTTTTTTGTAGCTGGATATATATAATTTGTTGCGTCTGAATATGAATGAGGAATTGTTATTGTTGTTCTGATTATTATTTAGGGGGGCTTAGGAACATTTTGGGGTAGCTTCAGCCCCCCCTAAAATAGGCCTAACGACGTCCCTGCTTCAAATCTATTCTACTGCCTGCCTTTTACTTCACCTGCTATTAGATAAAAAAGTACTGTACTTGCAATAGCATAAAATGTAGGTTATTGAGCAATGACCTGTCTGATCACACCAGGGTTGCCACAAGATCCATGAAGACTGATCATAATCATCAAGAATGGTTATATATTGTGATTATATTCGGGTTTGGGATTACCTGAGTTACAGTATGTGCAAAACCATGACAAATGTGAAAGAAAGCAAAGGAATTTTTTGTTTTTACATTGCTGACTTATTCACATGATGCTTATATATTTCTGGCCGTTTCTTCTTCATCTCAAACAGCCTGATGTGTGTGATGTCAGGATGAAATGTGTACTATATACAGTATGTGTTCTCTAAGTCACAATAAACTCCTTAACATGTGGTTTGAACTCAATATCTATTTTAGGTCATGGTGTAGCTAGATCTCTAACCATTCATTGTGTACGAGTGTGAAAGAGACTGACTTGTCATATTAAGGTGTGACTTTGACATGTGACCTTGACTCCTGACAATCAGCCTTTTATCTTAACTTTTGTCCTAGCCCTTTCTGCTAGCCATTATCCCACCATTTTTTTGCGATGTGCTCCAAAAATGTTTAAAAAGAACAAAGAATAATGTTTAAAGATACAGTAAGAGGGCATATGAAAGAAAAGGATTGGCAAAAGAGAAAAAGAGGTAATAAAAGAGACAGGTTAATACAAGCAGGAGAGGAATGAGAATGCAGAGTCAGAGAGAGAGAGATACAGTAATACATGCGAGAATGTTCCCCTTTGGGTTTTTAACATCACTGTGTGACAAACTGCACAGAGGCTCAATGTTCAAACATTATTAAACAACTCAGTGTTTTCTCTGAACGCTGTCAGCTCAGCACAGTCTGAAGGACTCTCGCAAATATCCTGCTCTATAGGGGCTCCAGTCAAAAATCAATAGACTGAAATATTATTTGTTTAATCAATTAATTAATCATTTAAGTAATTTTTCCACACAGAAATACTAAGAATTCCCTAGTTCCAGCTACTTGGTTCTGATGAGTTGCTGCTTAATGTGGTAATAAATTGATCATTTGGATTTGGATGGTTGGTTGGACAGAAAAAACCTAAATACCTGAACTTGGGCTGCAAGAAATTGTGACAAGCATATTTCACTGACATTTCATAGAGCGAACAATTAACATTATCATTAGCTGAAAAAAATGCTGGCAGATGTAGATATACTTTAGTCCCTATACTAAAGGGGTGTTATTCAAAACTGGGCACATCCCCAAAACCAGTGGTGGAAGAAGTATTCAGGTTGTTTACTTAAGTACAAGTAGCAATATCACAGTGTAGAAATACTCTATTTAAATTTAAATTCCTGCATTAAAATTCTTAGTAAGTTAAAGAACAAAAGCATTAGCATGCATAAAAATAAACTTGAAGTACCAAAAGTAAAAGTACTCACACAGAATGGCCCATTTCAGAAAAATAAATGTGGACATTTTAGGCCTTTATTTGATAGGAAAGCTGAAGACATGAAAGGGGATAGAGAGGGAGGTGAGGTGAGCTACCCAGGTACCCAGATTATAATTATTGATGCATTAATGGGATTATCACTTTAATGTTGCAGCTTGTAAAGATAGAGCTAATGTTGATTACCTTACATACTGCTGGATAGCTTTAGCTGTAATAATACATCATAATTTATTTATTAATAAATATATATTTTGTATTAATAACCTGAATCTGCAAAGTAACTAAAGCTATCGAATAAATGTGTATAAGTGCAGTAAAACGTACAATAGTGGCCTCCAAAATGTAGAGGAGTAGAAGTATAAAGTAGCATAAAATGGAAATAGTCAAGTAAAGTAAAAGTACGTCAAAATTGTACTTAAGTACAGTTCTTGAGTAAATGTACTTAGTTACATTCCACCACTGCCCAAAACCAACAACTGTAGTATTACAACAACATTGTAATTATTACTTGAAAGACCCGTTTGGCAAGATTTATTACCATTTCATTGTAAAAATTACCATTTTTGACAGACAACATACATACTTGATTCACAGTGGAGGAACGGATCCATAAAACAGTGAGAACAAATATTTCTCTCGCCATTATTATCATTGACTTTGAATCATTTAGTGCTGTATGTCCATACCACTAAACTGGATGTTTTAGTGCACAAAATAGGAAATTTAAAAATATTCAAGATGTAGATCTGCAGGTAAAAACACAGTGACCAATCAGAGCCTCTCGCAAAACCCAATAAATACAAACCGGGAGGGGATTTTTTGTTGTGTTTCTCACAGTTTCGGCGGAATTTCCAATTTGGGCAATTCATCACCATCCAGGAACTCATCTATAAACTCCATCACCTCCCCCTGCAGACACAGACACACACGCACACGAAAAAGAAATAAACAGACAATTCAGGAGGTTAGAAGTGCATTAGCATAAATCCTCCCACTCACAGTTCTATCTGTGAATTCTCATACCTGGCATTACTAAAGAGATTACGCTCAAGAACTGAATGGTGTTTACCTCATACAGCATGTAATCCTGGTTTATGTTAGGTTGCCCTGATGGCCACGGTCCTTGTGCTGCATCATAATAACTTTAAGAACCGCCAATGTCATGCTGCCACCCCATGGCCGTCTGCCCTATTGCAGCCTGATAAACACAGGGCCCACATTGTACTGCAGGGTGTTATGTGACCATACTAAAGAATCTAGGGTTTACCATAAATCACACGACGACGGATAATAATCCAAACTGATTTTATGGGAATTACTCAGGTCTATTTTTAAGGGTAAACTGTAGCTTGTTTTCCTTTCACTTGGCTAAAGATAGGCTCTTGGCTTGAAGCATCCTGTAATACACCAACACATAAATATATGTAAACAGGCACGCACCTCATCGTCGCTCACCAGGCGCTGTCTGGAGAACTCCAACATCTGTAGCTGCATTGTGGTCTGATTGTAGTAACGCAGTGCCTCCTGCAGCAAACACACAGGATGTTATAGTGAACCAAGAAGGCAGAGGCCAAGTGCTTAATTAATTTCACATCATGTAGTTAGTCCAGGGAACCTGGAAATACGCTTAGTTGCTTTATTACAGATTTACATTGGTTGAATTGATACCACTCTCATTTATCTGTCATAGCTTAACTTCTGCACAACGACTGGAAACGGATAAACAGCTACCCTGGTTTTGTCACAAAGTCTCTGTGCCTGCGTGGCCAAGAAATTGGTACATAACCCCAGTTACACCACAACAACACATGCAAAATATAACATGTTAATTAGTAAGCTTTAGAGAAAAATGTTGCTACCCTCAGACAGAGCCAGGCCAGCTGTTTCCCTCAGTTCCAAGTCTTTTTGTTAAGTGTCTATATATGTACTGTACAGACACAAGAGTGGTGTCAATCATCTCATCCTACTGACTAAAAGACATTTTAGGTTACCCTTTTGAAACCATGAGGACTATTTGAAGCAGTGTGCTCATTTGCTTTCTTGCCACGAGTTACTGTAGATGGGAAGATTGATACTGGCCAGTAAACATAAGACTAGAGCCGGCAGCTAGCAGTTAGCTTAGCTAAGCATAAAGACTGGAAACAGGGAAACAGCTAGCCTGGCTCTGTCCAAAGGTAACAAAATCTGCCCGCACCCCTGAAAGCTCACTAATTAACATGTTGTATCATGTTTGTTTAACCTATATCTGATAAACTAGGGACAGGAACTGGGTGCACAAGATGTGTATAGTCAATATGTCTCACTGATCTGGGGAGGAAGTCCTCTTCTGTCAGTTCCCACTGGTTTTTGTGGAACCGGTAATAGGCCAAGTTATTATTCATAACTTCATCGCTGGGGTCAAAGAGCACGTAGCTGGCTGCACATGGTACTGCGTTCTTCAGGTCATTCACTGAAAACACAACATTTACATTACATTTACAGCACTCAGGGATTGTCCTATATAAAATTCATAACACAGTAGACCTGAGGAAACCACATGCTACTCACATTTGTAATAGGCAAACTGCAGGTAGTGGTACATTGTGGCCACAAACTTCTCAACGACAAAACCTCCTACGACAGGTGTCAGGTCACTTTCACACATCACTTTCCTGTCAAGGACCTCTATGTAGTGATCTGTAGAGGAAAGATTAAGCACAATATGATAAAAAAAAAAAAAAGATTAAAGTCCTTCTCCAGACACGTTAAAACGAAAAATACAAACAAAAAAAACTCTGAAAATGGGCTGGAAACAAATCTACTCTTTATCTTTCGTTGAGAAATTCTGGATCTGGCCTGGAAGTGCTGCCCGCTTCCTTTATGCGCCCAATGTTATCCAATTGGGCTGTTTGGACAGGACGCGCTGCGCCGGCTCACCATCTGCAGAGATAGTTTCAGCGTTCTGTCTGAACCTGGCGATCAGACCCAGATTCTGTTGTGCACCAAAATTGGTGACTAGCAGACATATTAGAATGGTATAGTTTAGTTAGCATCTACTATATGTTGTTTGTTAGCTTGTTAGCTTGTAACTGGCAGTGGCTGACACAGCTATGACGACCGTGTGTTTTCGCTCTATGACAAGTCCACTCTTCACCGAAGGTTTCAGGTTTCTTTTCTGTCTTTTGCATATTAGACAGTGATTGGCTTTTGAAACTGTGACGTATCAAATCTAGCTTGCCCGAGTACATTTGAATATCAGATTTTAGTGAAATGCATAGACATTTCCCCCTGGAGGAGTGGAATGTGAAAACACCTCTCTAGCGACACACTTTGCACATATACAAGTCAGTATAGTCAATGTCGGACATTTTAGGAGACATAAACATAAAAAAACACATTTTTAAATGGAGGGGAGCTTTAAACGTAGCCATAACAAGAAACATGTTGGGTAAATTAAATAACAAAAAGAAGACAGATGCAACAGTGGATATTTAACAAAAGAGAAATGCAGATGGACCCCGTAGGAGGAACAGAGTCAGAACGGAGGTACTGCAGATGAACTGACCAGCTATGGAGGGGTAGAAGTCTTTAAAGTCTTTGACGTCCCTGGGGCCCTCAGATGCAGCCAGACACTCATCGTAATTCTTGAAGAAGTCCCGCAGAGCCAGCTCCATGTCTGACACCGAAGTACGGAAGTTTTCTCCATTATACGCCCGCACTGCACGCACAAACAGTGTCTGCAATAACACACACATAGGAAATCATGTTCATTTTGGGCATCATGGCATTACTGAAAGCATTCTACAAGTTAAAAAATCACTTTCTTATTAAAATCAATGATATACATGTATAATATGGTATAATTACATTACATTATCTGCATCGCTATTGTTAGCTATAACAGGGACAATTTTCTTCACCGTGGACTCTTTAGGCAAGGCAAGGCAGCTTTATTTGTATAGCACATTTCAGCAACAAGGCAATTCAAAGTGCTTTACATGAAACATTAAAAACAGTTAGAAAACAATTAAAAACAATTTCAAAGCATTAAAACAATTAACAACAATTTAAGATCATTAAAAGACAAGAATAAAATGTACAGTGCAGTATAAGAATGTTAAAGAAAGAGCAGTTAAAAATAGGTTATTTAAAGAAAGGCAACATTAAAAAGATATGTCTTCAGCCTGGATTTAAAAGAACTGAGAGTTGCAGCGGACCTGCAGTTTTCTGGGAGTTTGTTCCAGATATGTGGAGCATAAAAACTTTAAGAGATGTTGATTTTGATTGAAAAGACAAAATTATTTAGGCAGCGTTCATATAATAGTTAACAACTGTAACAAGTTCATGTTTATTTCTCAGTCCTGCTGGGACTACTACAACTCTGTCAAGGACCACTGAAGGCTGAACTCAATATTTGCAATCAAAAATCATACAACTAGCAAATGAAGTCGTCAGCACTCACATGCAAGCATGTACTATTTTCACTAATGCACAGCAGCATAGGAGATGGAAATGTTTTAGCTCTAGGCTTTCCTCAGCTTGGCTGGTTCACCACAGGCTGCTACCACACCCACAGAGCCAATAATAGGATGGTTTGTGTATGTGTGTATGTGTTCACAAAGATATGTTGGTATGGGTGTGTGTATACCTCATAGGATTTGGTCTCCAGGTCTTTGAGGTGTTCGTCGGCTCCAGGCAGACTCTTGTAGTAGGCCATGTTCCTCTGCATCATCTCATCATTTGGGTGTTTCAGTAGGAAGGTGTGAGCAGCAGACGCCGCCTTGGCAAGGTTGTCAGACTGGGAGAAATAACACAAACAAACATTGTAAACCGCTTTTTGTGTGTGCTCTGATCAGATTAGGAAATCATACAAAGCCAATGTTATATAACACTACACTGTGGTACAAAAAATATGGACTAAGGACATGATAACTAATAAAAAGTCAATACATTTCCTTAAAGGGGTGATAGAATGCAAAACCGATTTTACCCTGTCATAGTTGAATAACGACAGTTCGGTGGGTAAATAGGACATACATAGAAGCTCAAAGTCCCACTGACACCCCTTTACTATGAAAATCTCATATTTTGAAACTGCTGCTGAAAACGGGCGAATCCCAACAAAGCTGGAAGTTGACGTCAACCTCCCAAAAACCGGAACCTTTGTCAGCCCATGGGTGTATTAAGAGAAGGGTCACGCCCCAACATTTACATAGGCTACACAACTGACCTGAGATCAGGTAGTCTTCCGAATCTAGGTCGCGCAGATCTCTGCTATTCCATTACAAAATTCACTTCTGAAACTTTTTTATGCGAGAAATCAACTATGTAAAGCTCAAATATGGGCCGTTTTACGAAAATGGATGGCTAATTGCAAATTTTGTCCGACTGTGTGTCGGAGTTCAGCGCCGGTGCTGCCTGTGTTGCTGCCTCGCCGCGCAGCCTGCCTTCCTTCACACACCCCGGCCTGCTCTGAGCTCGATTGAGCTCCGTTACAACTGGCAGCCCAGAGCACTCCATACCCGCGCAAAGTCACCGTTTTTTGGCAAATGGACTACTAAACGCTGGTGCTCTGACACCTTCCTATGCCAGGTGTGTGTGAGTGAGAGCACGGTCAGAGAGCTTGTTACGCCAGCAATCTCTTACCACAGGTTCCAGTTAATCTTATAATGTGCGTAATTATAATGTGTTGAGTTATTTAAACAAACAATCGGTGAAATACACGCCTCTTGTCCGCGAGTCTCATTGATAGAGCCTGCGGCTGGAGATGGAGCTAAAGCTGGAATTCACGAAAAATCATTAACTTGAAATCGGACACCGTTGTTAGCTTTATAAGACATTTAGTTAGATGTTGTATAACTGGCTTGACAAAATCCAAACTGTAAATATACTCGGAATTACGCCGAAAATGAAGCTAACTATCCGTGATTTGTAGCTACACACAGCTAGGATTGTAGGGACAGTCGCAGCTAATGAAACCCTTACAGTTCACAAATATTCATTAACTTGAAATCGGACACCGTTGTTAGCTTTATAAAACATTTAGTTAGATGTTGTATAACTGGCGTGACGAAATTCAAACTGTAAATATACTTGAATTACGACCAAAAATGAAGCTAGCTTACTAGCCGCAATCTTGTACACATAGGATTGTAGGGACTGTCGCAGCTAACGAAACCCTTACAGTTCACAAATATTCATTAACTTGAAATCGGACACCGTTGTAAACTTTATAAGACATTTAGGTATATGTTGTATGGCTAAGTGGCGTGGCATTGTGTGTAACATGTGGTAAGAGATTGCTGGTGTAACTCTCTCACTCTCACACAACGGGCCATTTAGCTAGCAGGAAGAGGGGAGTTACAGACCCTGGAGCTCTGTCAGGGCTGCCAGCCTAACGGAGGTCACAGCAGGCCGGGGTCTGTGAAGGAAGGCTGGCCGGGAGGCGAAGTCCGACACACAGTCTTACCATATTTGCAATTAGCCATCAATTTTCGTGAAACGGCCCATATTTGAGCTTTATATAGTTGATTTCTCACATAAAAAGTCTCAGAAGTGAATTTGGTAATGAAACATTGCAGTGTCTGGAATATGAGATTCTGTCGCTTGTCTAATGTGTGTGTATTGGGGATTCGCTCAACCAATCAGCGTGCATCTCTAATGTCTGCCTATGGCAATTCGCTCAACCAATCAGCGCGCAGCTCATCTAAATATTCACGAGCATACCATATTTGGAAGAAAAGCTCTTGTTACAAATAGGGCCAAAACACAGGGATGCATAAGGGCCAATAAAATATCAACCAGGCTATTTTCAGCCCAACCAATGTTACATACCCTATTAGGAGACCATAAAGAACAGTGTGAAATACTCTATATAATCATTCTATCAACCCTTTAATAACTAACTTTGAGGACTATATTTTAGATCATTAGAAATTAATGTTGTTTTTAGTCACTTATCAGGTCAAATCAACTAATTTAAGGTATTCAGGTTTTTCTTTTAATTTGTCCCACTTCCGTATGTGCTGTATGTGCAAATTAGACCATAACCATCATTACTATCTTAAATGCAATTATAATTCCAACCTTTGACTCTAAATAAACTGTGATTCATAACCTAATCCTAAACCTAAACTAGTTCCCTTGAAGAGGTGATGACTTGTAAAATATCCTTATGTGTCTTTATTACTGTTTTCTTTTTCTTCTTAATAGGAAGGGGAAGAAAACACAAGCATTCACAGGTAAAAGACCTCCACTCTTGCAGAACAGTGTGCATCCGTGGCACGTAGGTGACGTCAGAACGCATTTTAGGAAGAAAAGGAAAAAAACCTGTGACATAAAAATAGAAACTGTGGATGCACAGAAAACAACACCTTATATTTATTGTAATGAAACCAAGGTTTGGAACCCATTGGCCCTCCTGATGAATATACATATTTACATATTTGCTTACTTTGAAATAGGCGTACTGCAGATATCTGTACGGCTCTCTCTTATCAAACTCATCTATGGTGTCCCGGCTGGGCATGGTCTGCCTGAAAGCGGGCAGCCCTTGTTTACAGCGCTTAAGGCACTGCGCCCTCTTCATAACGTTACCAAACGCCCGCAGCTCTGGAAACTCCGCAAACTTCTGCTCGTTGTCCAGCCCGACAGAGCTGCAGTTGAGGTTGCAGAAGGCCTCGCTGTCCCGCAGCAGCCGATACAACCGCAGAGACACCTCCATGTACTCCACCGACTCCTTCCACTTCTCTCCGGTGTACTGGTCCAGTGCGTATTTGTAAGCGGACTCCAGAGGCATCAGCTCGTGCCTGGGGAAACTCCTGAAGCTGTATTTTTCATACTGAGAGTTCACCGCGGAGGTAAAAAATGCGATTAAAAGCGCCGAGAAAAGTTGCGAAGAAGTGGAGGGTGCCATTTTTTAGGTTGCTAAATGGTGGCCTGGGATGATTCCGGAGTTTGGTGCGTTGGTCTTTAGGACCGCCTCAAGTTCCAACACGTATCCGGACAAAGCCTTCCCACCCCCGGGTGACTGGAGGGGCTGTTCCTCCCACTAAATCACACAAGTAAATCACTGCTGTTGTTCTGTCCTTTTACAGAACAAGTAAAAACCTGATTTGAAACCTTAAAATCCTAACTGAGGTATACATTTCTGGACTTTTTAGATAAGTGACCTATGTAATTTAGTCATTTTTATATTCCAGGACTGACAAATAACATTAATCCATACTGCTCTTTAAAGTTTAAACTTGTTTCCTCTCAGTCACTAATTAAACCCCTGGTGAGAGACTGGAGTGGCCCTCCCCCTCTTACTGCCACGTAGAGACATTCCTGCCTGGATCTGTTCCCCCCACCCCCCATCTAAAGGCCTGAACCCCACCAACACAACAGGGTCAACGTATCGCGTAACATCATTTAGGCAAAGGGCACACTTTACGAGTCCTGCTCATTGTTACAATTTGACTGCAATTCAGAGGCGTATCCAGATGTGTAGGCCTACTCTACTCTGATTTAAATGGATCCAGAGAGGGGGGGGTGCAGCTGTGTGGAGACCCCTACGTTACCACGTTGACATATATGAGGCTTCACTGCGCAAGAGCAATACGTGGTGCCCAAAACTATCTCATTCAATCCCGAAGCGCGTCAAGTCAGCTAGAAAAAGGCAGTATGTAACAGGAAATGTATGTTTAAATTTCAAAATAAAAACACAGTTGCTATCTAAGCTTTGTTTGTATTCGTGTATGTCTCACACCGATATTTTATTATACATATTTGCAGCCCTTTCAATTTGAGCTTTACAAACAAAACATGTTATTGAGATCATCAGTCGACGTTTTATCTTTAAAGTTGAACCGGAAGTTGTGCAGTTGTATCTGGCTTGACACGTTAACATCCCTGCGCTGGGACCGGGGGCAGGACTTCTGTCCAAGTCGGAGTAGAGGACACCAAAGCACCGGGGAACAGGGAGGCAGCATATACTCCTACGGGCCGTACCCACAGTTATCCCCCTCGTCTGAGAGTTTGTTGGCAGAGAAAATGATCCAGTGCGTGCAGGCGATGCTTTATTTGTCGGTTCTGGTGGCGTTCGCCGCGTGCAATGCTCCTCCGGTACCGTTAGACGACATATTAATTGAAAAAACTTTCGTGCCAGAGCAATGTGTACGCGCAGTCAAAGTAGGGGATTATGTCAGGTATCACTACAACGGAATGTTTCCTGACGGCAAGAAGTTCGACTCAAGGTGAGTATCAAGCAAAGAATGCATGTTCTCACTTTTGGAGTCTCACCGTGCAGAGCAAAACAGTGCTCGGTGCGAACAGTCGTGCGCGATGCGTAAAAATGCGCGTTGAGTGGTTCGCCCCTGTGAGCCACGCAGGCAGGCAGGCAGGCAGGCTGACTGAGCTCTGGATCCATGTATGCTTAATCCAAGGGCTTCAAAACCCCTTTTCATTTGATTAGATGGAGTAGTTTTGCCACTAGATTAATATCAGCCTGCTTGGTCACAATGGATTCATTGAAACCTGAGGATTATTCTTAATGTTGAACCTGCTTCCAGGACCTCCAAAAGTCCCTGGACTCCACTTTGGGAACCACCGACCTGGTCAACAGTAATAACCGTGTACCATGCAACATGCAAAGTGGTCAACTGCCCAGGGCCTCTAGAACCCTAAGGGCCCCAAAAGCCCAAAATAATTTGGTTTGGTTTTTGGTCATTTAATTAATTGCACATTTGTTAAAGAATATAAACTACCAAAGTAGGCAGGCCCTGCAGTATTAGCAAATCGTGTGGGTTGGTCTGGTAGAGGGGTCCTGTGCTCATGTATATTCCTAATTAAAGTCAAGTTTTACACATTTCAATCTGAGTGTGTATCTGTATAATATATCTAAATACATCACTGGCTGTAAAGATGGTGACATCTTGAATAACTTAAGTCCAGGCACAAAATGACTGTTAAAAATAAAAGTATAATTTGCACTATAATAAGATCCTGGTGCATTTACTCACTTTTGAGTTCCTTTGGATGAATCTGAATTCTGGCCAGTGAGACATCTTGTTTTGCCTGAGTGAGTTTTTTCTTCTTCTTCTGAATGAGTTGTCAAAGCTTGCTTGAGAGATCTAACTGTCCCTCCCAAACAAATAGTAATGGCAATAGAAAAATCTTTAGCCTGGGCCCATAGTGAACTGGCTTTGATTAAGAGTATGCATTTTAGTTGCAGAAAGGCACATAATGAATGTAATGCAGTCAATCATGTCCTCACAGCAATATAAAAGTAATGGGTTATGTGTATGTGTTTCAGTTACGACCGTGGCAGCACCTACAACGTGTTTGTTGGCAAGAAGCAGCTGATCGCAGGGATGGACAAAGCTCTGGTGGGGATGTGTGTCAACGAGAGAAGCCTGATCAAGATCCCACCTCACCTAGCATATGGCAAACAGGGATACGGTGTGTTTTCAACTTCCTGTCATATTTGCACATCCCTGTCCTGACTGATTTGGAAAAATCAGCCAGGACAGAATACAACATTCTCCATCAAGTTTCAGGACATGCCAGTGTTTATTCCTCTGGAGAGTTATTATAAATACACAGCTGAATGAGCACACGGCTGGCACTGCTCACCATAACAATGAGAGAATTCTGTCGGGGGCAAAAATTACAGTCTTTCCAGAAACTACCGTATTGTGTTGTGCTAGAGTCAGGCGAAGTAGAAAGGAAGTGGGCTGCTCCCAAGCGTCCATGTTGAATGATGTCACAGGGACATCACAAACCAGGAAGCAGGTCAGAGGAAGCTGCTTTGGATCAAGATTTTCAGCTGTTAGGAACTGCACTGCAAATGCTAGAGCATCTGCAGCAGGCAGATACACATTCTAGATCTTGGTTTGTATATGGACATAAATAAATCTGGGCCACTGTGCACCATAGAGAGTGTTTGTGTCATATGTGTTGATATATTTGCATGTGATTGTAGTGACGAGAAGAAAAATGCAGAGGCTCCCTTTACATGTAGATACCTGTGTGTGTGTGTGTGTGTGTGTGTGTGTGTGTGTGTGTGTGTGTGTGTGTGTGTGTGTGTGTGTGTGTATAAAATAGATAGTGGAAGAGAGAGGGGGGCATGTGTGGACAGGTAAAAGCTGAGGCCCTGTCCTCTAAAATGAGGCTGTATCAGAGGGAACATCAGACCGAGTGAAGAAAATTGAGAGGGGAGATTTTGGAAGAGCTAGAGAGAGATTTAAACCAGAAAGAGGCCTGCCAGCTCAGTAGTAGTAAATATTGAATGGCTGCCTCCCACACAGTTCCTGCACCCCCCATCCACCTCCTCCCACTCCCACCTCCTTAACTTCACCATGTTCTCCTTATCTATAGGTCTGCTCATGTTTGCAAACAGAGCTGGTCGGGATGTTGCACTCACAAAAATAAATGTTAGTGAGTGGACAGACTGATCAGTCAACAAGGCTATATCAAGCACTGAGGACACCACAGTCATGTCCTATTTCTGGAAATCTGAGGGGTTTAATGACATTGGACAATGCAGTTTACTTTGTATGATTACTCACCTGTTACGCGGGCTGCATCCAACAAGTGTTTTCATAATTGATTCATTTGCAGATTCATTTGTTATGATTTATTAATTATTAATTAATCAATTAATTAATTAAAACTGTAACACATCAGAAAACCATGTGAAATGCACATCTCAATTTTCTAGAACTCAAGTTAAACTTGGTTATGTCCAGAACCGAAAGATATTCTCTTTACCATAATGTCAAGACCAGGAAAACCAGCAATTCTTCACATTTGATAAGATAAAACCATCAAATTATTTAGATAGTTAATCGATCTGATGTTTTTTTTTTTTTAAATGGATAGGCAGTCTTTCAAGAACATGTTTTTTATGTTACGGTAATTCAAAATATAACATAATATAAGGTCTCTGAATGTTTACTGATCGTAGGACCAGCACACACATCTGATGTCAATTTGTATTTGTAATGCAGCAGTTTAATGAAAGTCTTAACAACCATGTTAACTCTAAAGCATTCATTCTCTTTTCCCTAGTACATTTTCATTTCTGGCTCAACTTCACTCTTCACTCTACTTCTCTTCTCCCCAGGTGACATCATCCCTCCTGACTCTATCCTCCATTTTGACGTCCTGCTGCTCGACGTGTGGAACCCAGAGGACGGCGTCCAGAGCAACACCTACCACACGCCTTCCACCTGTTCCAGAAAGGTGGAGGTGTCTGACTACGTTCGCTACCACTACAATGGCACCCTGCTGGATGGGACACTCTTTGATTCCAGGTTTGTTCTGTAAAACAATCTTTCCTTCACACACAAAAAAAAAAAAAATAAATAAATATATATATATATATAAATATATATATATATATATATATATATATATATATATATATATATATATATATATATATATATATATATATATGTATATGTATATATGTATATGTGTGTGTGTGACCTGTCTCCTCCACCTGTCTCTGTAGCCACACCCGTTTGCGTACCTATGACACGTACGTTGGGATTGGGTGGCTGATCGCCGGTATGGATCAGGGCCTTCTCGGAATGTGCGTTGGAGAGAAACGCATCATCACTATGCCGCCGTCACTTGGATATGGAGAGAATGGAGATGGTGAGTATTCACAATTGCTTTACTATTATTTATTTCCTCGAGCCCGGTTACATTCCTGTGAGTGACCTTTGAGAGTAACAAGAGGTTGATAGTTGGAAAGGTGGAAATCAACAGGTGCTGTAGTTGCACACTTGGAGCACAAGGTGGCAGCACATCCCACACATATGCAGTTAAACTACACATCTCATCTTGTTTTACGGCTCAGTTCTTTTCCTGAACCACAGCGTTGTTCAATGTATTGCCAAATTTTTTTTTACATTGTCTTACCTTAGAAAATTTGACAAATATAATTTTCATGACTAATTTTGTTACAGGTTGAACAATTAAAGGAATAGTTTAACATTATGGGAAATACGGCTATTTCCCGGACTGGTCTCTGAACAGTGACACTCCTAACATTTAAACATTACATGAACAGATAAACACAGTCCCTTACAATATCTAAGTATTCCTTTAATTGACAGTTTTTTTTTTAATACCATATTTACTTTCAAGATACTTTTTTTTATTCTTTATGCATATCTTTATAAATATTTTCAAAAAAGCAAACATGTTGGTGATTCTCTCCCTCATACATTTAACGGACTTTTAAATTAGGCCCTTCTAATGCCAGATATTTGTAACAATAAATACTGTCATGTTCACATCAAATTTTCATTGTCTGTGTAACTAAAAGTTGATTCTTGACAGTGGGAATAATAGTTAAACAATTGTTTTTAACTCCACTCACTACTTACTTGTTTAGGGTCATGGATTGATCCTGGTCATGACTAGAAGTAGAATGAGGAAGAATATTTCTGTAGTTCCCAATCCTGTCCCCATACCTGCCTCCCTACTTGTCTTCAACCTTCCTTCTTATTCTTCTCTCTCCAGGTAGTGACATCCCAGGACAGGCGTCTCTGGTGTTTGATGTCGTACTTCTAGACCTCCACAACCCCAGAGATGGGATCACAGTGACCAATCAGATTTTGCCTGAGTCCTGCACGAGGAAAACCGTCGCTGGAGACTTTGTACGCTACCACTACAATGGCAGCCTTCTTGACGGAACATTTTTTGATTCCAGGTATGTGTCAGTGTTTATTCATTATGTTAACCACACAGAGTGGCTCATAGTAAACCTTATTATAATTGTTATTCCTCAAGTGGCCTCAGGTTGGCAGCATCTCTCTCGCACTGAAGACGTATTGAAAGATGAATTGAAACTTAAAAACCATGAGTGGAAATTTCCTGTTTGATTTACGTAATACATAGTCTGCATTCTCTAAATCACGTGTCAAACTCAAGGCCCGCGGGCCAAATCCGGCCCGTTGTAGATTTAGATCCGGCCCGTATATCAATTTGGGTTCACAATAAATTTTGGCCCATCTAGTTGTGCGCCAAACCAAAAACACAGGACAGTGTTTTTTAAACTGTAATTACCTGACATTTTCATATTCAGGCTGAGAAATAGGTTGTTGTTAAAAAAAAATCATTGTTTTGCTTAATTTGCTAAATTCAATGATGGCTAAAGGAACTCTTTTGATGACTTTTGTAGGGCTTCATGTCAACAAAAATGCGACCAAAAGCGTAGAAATTTACAAAAAAGTTTGAAAAAACAAATAAACTCTCCATGTCTGGCCCTTGGTGGGATTCTCTCTTTCCGGTGTGGCCCTCTGGGAAAATGAGTTTGACACCCCTGCTCTAAACAGTTTTGTTTCCTCTTTTCGTGCTGCTACTCACAACAGAGGATTAGGTCATGTGTGGTAACTTTTTAGTTTTTTTATTGTTTATGTACTGTACAATCCTCGATTAAGTTAAGGATTCTAAACTGTAATATACAGATCCTTTCCAAAACATGCAGAAAACAAATATCACAAAAAGTTGTTTTATTTTTTTTATTCCTGGTTATAGCTTTAGAAAATCTCTGTGAGGTTGACAGAAAATATCAAACGTATAGTTCACTTTTTGAAGAACTTAGCTTGGAAGAACTGCTATGATAATTTACTTAGTACGTTTTCATCATTACAGCCTTGTGGGTTTGGCCTTGAAGCCTCTCTTGTTATGGTTATAAAATTATTTCACACATTCTGTACAGATGTCAAGGACTCAAGAAAGCCACTATGGTAACTTTCTGCCACACACATTTTCTATCTCTGCATGCATATACTTATGCCAGGAAATTGAAATTCCTCATATTCTACAATGCCAACATACTCTATGTTTGCGTCAACAAAAAAACACAAATGCATCCTCCAAAACAAACTGCTTCTTGCAACTCAAGCACAGTGGTTTTGGAGGTAAGGAGAGATTGGAGAGAACAGAATCATTTTGTGTCCTATACTGTAGTGACCTCTTTCAGGTGTTATTCAGTTGTTCTCTTCTGTGCACTGCCTAAAACAGCTTTATATGTGAATAAATGACAACTGGATATGTACTGTAAGTAAAAAAAAAAACATGCGTTGGGGACTTCTATGGGGGACGTTTAATAATACTTTTGTTTTATTTTCTGTTCCACAGCTACTCTCGTAATCGTACCTATGACACCTATGTGGGTCGAGGCTATGTGATTGCCGGCATGGACGAGGGTTTGATTGGAGTCTGTGTCGGAGAGAAGCGCACCGTCACCATCCCCCCACATCTCGGCTATGGAGAGGAGGGCACAGGTGTGTGTGTAATGCTTGAATGCCATTGTCTCTCACCATTATTACTCCTTTGTCCATAGCTTTTAATATTAGAGTCTTTCTTTTTTTCTTCACCATGTCTCTTTTAGGCTCTAAGATCCCTGGTTCAGCTGTGCTGGTGTTTGACATTCACATCATCGACTTCCACAACCCATCAGACAAAACTGAGATCACCATCACTCACAAGCCAGAAGAGTGTGATAAGCAAACCAAGAAAGGAGACTTTGTCAAATATCACTATAACGCCTCTCTGATGGATGGGTCATCCATCGACTCCACGTGAGTAAACTTCAGTGAGACACTTCTGTGAGACACATGAGATAATAGGGTTCCAAGTGCTAAGAGGAAATTCTTCCTCATATACCCTTCACTCTGCTGTTCGTCTTTTAGTCTTAACTGCACATTTATCTTAAGTCTTCGTAAAAACTAATTATTAGTGCACCATACTGCCCTGTCTGAACAAAAGTTGTTTGGAAATTGCAGGAGCTTACTGACAGCACAAAATCATCATCATAGAAATTAAAACAAATTCAAAAACACAAAATATCATAAATATGAAAGAAGCTAATCTTTCAAGAATTCCTTGAAGTCTTGAATTGTCCTTAACTCCAGTTTTAAAAACATTTTACTGTAGTTCCTGGATTCAAACCAAGCTTTGGCTTCTCTCACCCACTGAAACATCTGATAAAATGCAAGAAAATCTTCACCTCTTACATTCCCACGCAGCAAAGGAATTAGTAAAAAAACAAGTGTTAAAGGACACTGTAAGAAGTAACTTGCTTAAGAATAATGACTAAAAATACAGTTATTTCGTATGTCTCAGTTTCATTCTGACTCTATTTGTTTCAGGTATAATTATGCAAAGACATACAACATTGTCCTGGGAGCCAACCAGGTAGTCCCAGGGATGGAGGACGGACTGATGGACATGTGTGTGGGAGAGAAAAGGCACCTTGTTATTCCTCCTCATCTGGGCTATGGGGAGAGAGGAGTCAGTAAGTCACACACAACCACACATGCAGTAAAAACGGAGAATATATGTGATGACTTACACAGAAGCATTTAATGAAGTCTTGATCGATGAAATTTAGGATGAAGGATTACAGTTTAACCACAATGTAGTGTCATGCAGTGCCATCCCAACTCTCAGGCACTCTGCATTTCCAAGAGGCATTTATCTCAAGCTGAACACATGTCAACTTTTGGTTATGTAAAGATATTAATGGTGCCATAACATAGGTTCCCCCCTCCCCCCTTCCTGTTTCCGTTGACCTTCAAAGGAGACGGCTGAAAAACACAACCTTATCATGCAGCTGCCTAGTGTGACACATTTATTCATACAGGACAGGTTTAGTAAGGGAATATGGCTGAATAGATTTTCTCGTAAGAGTGACCTGATGTTGCCTAAGTTTTCCCCTTGTCTCCTCTTACCACAACATGGTGTTTCTGCAATTTAACTAAAAGTTAGATTCAGCTTTTTATGCATGCAGTTATGAGACCCTATTTCCAGTCTTTATGCTAAGCTAAGTTTAGAGAGTGACATCCCTCTTCTCATCTAAATCTCAGCAAGAAAGCGAATAAGCGTGTTTCCCTAAATGACAAATTATTCTTTCAACAAACAACTCGTCACGCATCAGGTGCTTCGAGAAATCCTTTACAAATTCTTGGATTCACATCTAGATTTGGATTTGCACCACTCAATCCTTGGCCCAAAAATACAGAACATATTGACTTTGTCAGGATACACTGACATTGTGTGCAGACAGATGAGATACATCACGCAACTCCGGATTTTAAAAAAAATCCGAACTATCCCTTAGTGTGTGTGTGTGTGTGTGTGTGTGTGTGTGTGTGTGTGTGTGTGTGTGTGTGTAGCTGATGAAGTTCCAGGGAGTGCTGTGCTGGTGTTTGATATTGAGCTGGTAGAGATGGAGGAAGGACTTCCTGAAGGCTACATGTTTATCTGGAACGACGAAGTGTCACCCGACCTCTTCACTGAGATGGACACAGACAACAACAAGCAGGTGGAGCCCTCTGAGGTACGTGATAACCTGCTGTTTCTGTATTATTTGTAACATCTGAGACAATTTCCCTTTTTTGCTACTGTCTGTGCATCCTCAATTTACCCTCTTCGCCCCCTCCTTTGTTCAAACAGTTTACTGACTACATCATGCGGCAGGTGAACGAGGGTAAAGGCCGCCTGGCTCCTGGCTTCGATCCCTATCGCATCATTGACAACATGTTCTCCAATCAGGACCGTGATGGAGACGGAAAGATCACAGAGGCAGAGTTCAAACTTAAAGCAGATGAAGCCCCTCATGATGAGCTATGACGGGACTGAGTGTAGAGCTCAGATCAGGGTGAAGGCTGAAGGGTCAGACAGCGGGGTTAAAATACACATGTGGGTGGTAGAGTAGAAAAAGATAGGGTTGTATGTGTAAAGTAAGCGAGTATGAAGTGAGAAATGAGCTGAGAGATTTAGTTTTTTTTTATTTTGAAGATATAGATGATGTCCAAAGGGCATCTGATCTTTTAGGAATGAGGTTATTTTGAGAGATAAATATTACAAAGAAAACACCTCATTTGAGGTCTACGATGACAGAGAATGACTTTTTTTACCTCCTCTCCAATCACGTTGTGTTGTTTTATATGACATTTATTATTTTTATCTTGAAGGGTACAAAAGCACTCGTGTGTGTGAAAGAACAAACCGAGGCCTCAGTCCACCATCTCTACGTTCAGCACTCCTTAGTGACTTTTTTTATTGTTAACTTTTTATGGTTGTGCGTGTTGTTTTCTTTTCACTGGGTATCAGCTTGTCTCTGAAATATCTGACAGTCTATCAGGAGCAATAAGTCAGTCATCTCTCACTGTAATATACTGTGATGGAGGGAAGTTACAATTGTTTGAGTTAAAACTCATTTATTGATAAAAGAATAAGTGATCATTTTAAGTGAGAGCTTTAAGTTTGTATTTACATATTTTGCAGCTGAGACCTTTACTGTTTACCTTTTAAATGTCAGGATGCCTTCTGTGTTTTCTTGAGTTGAAATGATCCAAAATAAGGCTGTCAGGTTCAAAATCCTAAAACGGTATCGAAGCTCTCCAGTCTTTCAATCATTTTGGGTCAACTTGTGTCATTGTTTGTTTGCATCACCAGCTGTGTGTGTGTGTGTGTGTGTGTGTGTGTGTGTGTGTGTGTGTGTGTGTGTGTGTGTGTGTGTGTGTGTGTGTGTGTGTGTGTGTGTGTGTGTGTGTGTGTGTGTGTGTGTGTGTGTGTGTGTGTGTGTGTGTGTGTGTGTGTGTGTGTGTGTGTGTGTGTGTGTGTGTGTGTGTGTGTGTGTGTGTGTGTGAGAGAGAGAGAATGTTTTACTTTTTTATTCAGGAGAATAATGAGGCTTGATGATGACAATGTCAACACTAAGTTTAATTTGATTAAATTACCTGACCTAAATATATGCCTAGATTGTGTCTGTCTTTTTTTATCATTGACTTAACATTGCACTCTGAAAGGAAGATTGAAGTTGAAATTGATTAGGCAACAAGGAGATTCTAAGTTTAGATGTATTCACCCATGTGGACAGAGTCACAGTCACCACAGTACAACCACAGAATCTGCGGATATTTCCAAATGCTTTGATTGGGCTGATTGCGTGTGCAGAATGGTGATATCTTATGTGTGGCTTACCTTCAGAAATTCCCTTAATGTGGCCTAGTATTTGAGATCCCCTAGGCTCTGTGCCAGATAGAATATCAGTCTGTACAGTTGTGCAACAACACAAAGCTGTTTGGACACCTAGAACTAAGGACTACTCGGAGCTGGGAGATCCAACATACAGACATTGAAATTAAGTCAGCCTAAAGTACAGTAAATATAGAGATATAAAGGTATATAGAATATTTCAAAGGTTGATATGGAATGATTAAAATAATACAAAATAAAAACACAAACATATTAAATGTGATTATTTCAGGTGTTGAACGAGAGTATGTGAAAATCCCCCCCCCCGCAAAAAAACTAAACTCCTGCTTTTTGAAATGTATTTGTGTTTAATCCAAAAAACAGCCAAAAACTATACTTCTGCTTTTGAAATGTATCAGCTCAAGAACAGTTGAGACTGTGCTTCTGCTTTTGACATGAGTTAACCCAAAAAACAGCTAAAATATATTTCTGCTCTTGAAACTATAATACTGCCTTTGATATTGGTCTGTGAGTGTTGATTCACTTCAAAAACTATATGATTGCTTAGAAATATAATCATGCTAAACGTTACTGATATTATATAAAACATGCTTAGAGACATCTTAGTGTGAATTACTGTGTGTAACTGCCCTTTGACCCTGCAGCCGTGGAGAGGAAGTATTTGCAAGAGGTCTCAGATGGATAAGGTGTGTTGTGTGTAACTGTCTGCTTGAACCTGCAGCTGGAAAGAAGAAGTACCCTAGCTGCGCACAGGAGTAAGATGGCTGCATTGACCTAGTGATGAACTGAGCCGTTAGATTGTATGTTAAGATGATAATTGCATATGTATATAGGAAATATCGTTACATGAGATGTTTTTACGTATGACCAGCCTGATAGCTGCATTAAGATTGTATTGTCATGTAAGGTAAAATAAGATGGTAAAACACACCTCACTGTGATGAGGGGTTGAACCCCATGAAAATGTACATATAAATATTGATGCTTTGCCAACGAAAGTGCTCTTAGCCCTTGCCTTTTGACTCTTGGCTCTCTCGACCTTCACCGTTGCCGTAGGGGCATCCTGTGTCTTGGAGCATTTTTGAGTGATTGAACTTAGTTTATTTTTCCATTTATTCATTTTTTTTGCTTATTTGTTTTTTCTTGTTAACTTTTTGCTTCAAATAAAATAAAACCACCTGTGTTCGTCTTGAACAAGGTCACCCAAAAAACCTTGTAAGTCTTTTTTCCTTTTTTTCTCCTTGTCCTCCACTTCACCCGTGTGAGCAGGGAACACCCTAAAAGGTGAAGTGTGGGGACTCCTCTTTAACCGTGTGGTTTGCAGCAACCCCGGGGAGCGATCTGACAAGCAGGCCTTTGATCCTCCAGCTGAGCGGAAGCTTCTGTGACGAAGGCAGAAGTAGCTGTCTGAGTGTGAGTAATCAATTGTAATTGTTTGGTTGTAAAGTTATTCTGTGTGCTGTGTATTTCACATACGGGGGACATCTAGGTTGTCAATCAAAAGCCTCTTTTCTCGTCATCGGGTTTCCACCATATAGCGAGGACCCGTAAATGCGGGTGTGTGTCTCTCTAAAAATAATCTAAACCATAGGGAAGTATCTGAACTAACTCCTTTGAACCTATAATATTTCTAATAATATAATATTTATAATATTTGAACCTATAATGTTTCAATACCTACAGTATTAAATATAGGGAAGTATCTGAAATAACTCCTTTAATATAGGCCTAACCATCCGCCCAGCTGACAGTATCTGTAACGGCTGTACGGCAGAAGAGGGCATAGAGGGCGAGGGTTATCGAGGGGGAGCGAAGGGGTTGGCTTTAAAAGAAAAAGTGATAATTTTCCTCGATAACTGTCACATCACTCCACACAGGTCAACGTACAAAAAAAATCAGCAGTCACTTTTTAAACTTTACTTCTATTGCATCAACTTGCACTCCACTGAATTAGCATTGCCCTCCAATAACATTGTCACACAGACTCACAATGGACAGTTACATTCTTTTTTGTCAAGATCTAGCTGTGGCCGTGACCTGCATTACCATCTAAACCATTCCTCTTCATTGTTCAATATTTGATGATATTCAGGAAACTGTGTTCACTTTTTTTGCTATAAGTTGCACAATCCTCCATCTTTGCAGTCATTTTCTCCAAATCACTTTCCCACCTGTCCACCTATCTGTCCCAATGATCAAAGCTACCTCTGTAGTCACTGCTATATAGATATACATGTTGTACTAGGCCACTACTATTAGTAGAACACAGACATTACTTGAATTTGTACACAGATATCACTGGCATTTGTACACAGATATCACTGGAATTTGTACTAATTATCATACACCTTATCCACTATATCAAGTAAATGACAAGACATGAGATCCATAAATTAGATTTGATTAAACTACAGTTTTGTACTTCTCCTCCTCCTTTCCTCTTCCATCTTTAACAAAGAAAAACTTGCAAGATTGTTATTAGTGCTAGATCAAAACCTTTTTAAGAGAGCAGTTATGATGAAATCATTAATGACTCATTTACCACTTTAATTGTCTATGTGGCGCAAATTTCAGTGCCTGGCCAATGGAATCTTCCACCTCATCTGCCTTCACTTTATGCAATTTCTGGCATGCTCCTAAAACATATAATACAGGTTAGAGTTGTCAAACAGCTCCAAGTGTTAACATTGTAGGTTCGGCACTGAAAACCCAAACAATACTCAACCCTAATTGTAATAAGTAATAAAGTCTTTATTGCAATAACAGCTTACCAATCATCCGCTGAGTGAGCGCAGGTACATAGTCTGAAAGACATGAAGAGATCATTGTTAGCTGCCACCGCCCTGTTGTACGCCATCATCAGCCCAGTTGTGGGCACAATGATGAAGATGACTATATTGCGCTATCATGGGTATATAGTCAAAATGCATACCTTTGGAGAAATGTATACCTTTTATATTTCCCAGCCCTATATCCCAGTATGTGCATGTGTGTGTGTTTATAAAATTGAATTGGTCACCATTTTTTTGACTTGTCCTCCAGCTCCTTCTCCAATGTCTCCAGGTCCTCCAGGGTCTCGCAGGGACGGTCAATTAGGTCCTCTGACTCACTCACAGGTGGCATATTTTGTTTTTGGAATTTACTTGATGAAGGTCTGAGACTGAAACGTTGTATTTTTCTTCTAAATAAATTATTGCTTGCGTAATGGTCAGTGTGCGGGATTTTCTCTAAACTTTTTGATCTGCTACTTTTGATCATATCCCATGCACCTGCCCGACAAAAGAAGTGTGCAAAAAACTTTCCTACGTTTTTGGTAATTTAAAATTTGTTGCTGTTGTTCAATAATTTGGTCCAATTTCATAAAAACTTTATTAAACTTTAACTTTAATTAAAGGTCCCATGACATGGTGCTCTTTGGATGCTTTTATATAGACCTTAGTGGTCCCCTAATACTGTATCTGAAGTCTCTTTCCCTACATTCAGCCTTGGTGCAGAATTACAGCCACTAGAGCCAGTCCTACAATGAGCTTTCTTTAGGATGTGCCATTTCTGTGTCTGTAGGAGGAGAGAGGGGGGGGCAAAGTGGAGGGTGGGGGTGTGGCACAAGTACAATATGTTTTGCCTCCATATAAACAGGTTTGCAATTCTTCAGCCAACACATGCCTGATGTCCACCATTAGTTGTTTTCATGTATTTTTGAATATATTTTTTTTACCTGTCCTAAGCCATATTTTTTTAAGATGGAATTTCCTCCACCTCTCTTTGTCCGGCAGGACAGCCTTTATCACCTTTCTCGTGACCTCCGTGTTGGTCCAGTACGAAAATATTCCCTGTAAAGTAAAACAAAAGTAAACATTTTGCAGAAAACACATAATTCTTATCTAGGCATTAACATTAAAAGTACCTTTTTCTTCCTCTTAACCCAGGTGCTGGGAACAGCAGCCATTGCCACAGCCATAAGCATTATTTAATTCAAATAAATCAATGTGTGGGAAAGACCGACATTTCACAAGGACAAACATAGATGGAGAGGTCATTGACTACATCATGCTTAAGTTAGTGTTAGGTTGTGTTAGGTTAAACAGAACAATCTGAAAGAACAGTCTTGTTTTGATTGTTCGCAGACATAAAGTACACATTACGCAAGGACATAGAAATGGCAGGGTTATTGTTTAAATTCAGTGTTAGGTTGGGTTAGCTTGAACAAAACAATGTGAAAGAACATTACCGACAGTCCTCTTCATTGCTGGGGCCGGTTATGATCCACTCAGCAACAGTTTCAGCTGTTGTCCTTTGTCGTGTGGCTGTATGTTGCCAATGGTGGCCTTTTTAAACGCTCCTTGTGACAGTCCTCTTCATTGATGGGAATTTACGATCCTCTCAGCAACAGTTTCAGCTGTTGTGTGGTTAAGTTGCATGGAGGACATCTCAAGACAATCTCATCTCTGTTTTCCACCATTATTGCTCTCTTGGTGAAATTGGCTTCTGGAACCATCATTACGGAATAGCGCTTTGAGTGCACCTTGAAACACCCAATAATGCGGGAGTCACAAGGACTCAAAACAAGGGAAGAGGTAATTCATATACCCGACACAGTAACAATGGACTACTAGAATCATCTCTGTGGTCTGTTTCTTTCATCACCTCGTAGCATTTGCCAATGACAACAAAGCTGTTGTTTGGTCGTGACACTTTACTTTTCTCTGGCAGCATGATGTTCCTTTGGTGTTGCTTCATCTCTTTGAACCTCTTTGCTACCTGTACGAGTGGCTTTTTCCCCGATCTCACAAGCCGTTTTATTCTTTGCATGTTATTCTCAAACACAAATGCACTGCAAGCGTCCAGACAAATTTGTGTAGCTATAATTTTTTGGTGCGAATTACGCACCAACAAATTATAGAAAGACTTATAGGGCCAAATGCGGGGTTTTTTTCTGCTATAGCGCCACCTAGTAGTGGAAGTGGGTCAATTATTGCGCCTCAGGTCCCTGCAGGGTTCTGGACCAGTCCTGAAAATGGCACCCCCCCACCATGTACGGTTTAGGCTGTAGCGCGACTTTTATCCACGGAAAAAATAATAATCTCTACAAAAACAATAGGGTTCTACAGCCCTGCTGTGTGAACCGCGTAGCTTCGCTACCGTGGTTCCTACAGTCTCGGGCTTTGACACCTAACTAGTGGAAATAGTGATTCACTGTATTAAAGTCCCTTTATTCATTTCACAGTTTGACACAGGCACGGCGTGGGCCTGACGGGCCTAGGTCCACCCACTTTTCAACAGGCCCACCCAAAACATTTCCTCAAAAAACATTAATTAATTAATATATTATAATTTGGTGAAGAATTATTAAAAATCGGCAAATAATCTCATAATTTGTGCTAAAATTGTCTAAATGTTTAGTTTTCAAAAACAATTAAAAAAAAACTGGTCATGTCTATTTTTATGTTTCTGCGCAAGTTCAGCAGACAGTGAGGTTCGGATCGGATGTAGCTTGTCGGTATGCTAGGCTAGCTCCCAGTGATCTGAGAGTGTGAAAATCATTTCCAGTAAAGGAAAAGGTTGCAACAGCCGTTGTTTAGGTACCTTAAACGTGCACAAACGGTCTCAGAGTCATCGCTGCAACCAGGAGATGAAGGAGAGCTGAGATCCACAACGCCGAGCACATCTTTGTCTCGGACACCGCAGGATGCTAACGCGCCTAGCGCGGCCAGCGCGGTTAGCGCGACCAGCGCCGGTGCTAATGCCTTTGCCTCTGCCTCGCGAGTGGATGATATAGCCCCTATGGATATAGCCCTGTGGATCGGTCTTCCGTGGATGAACCCGCAACTCAACCAGTGCTAAAGTATCCGGTCACTTCTTCTGCCGAGTTTAATTGTGTAGGACCGCCAGAGGATAACAGTAAGGTATGTGGCTACTCTGCCTGTATTGTATTATGTCGTTATATGAGATATATGGATTAAAATAATCAATTCATAACCCGCTACAGAAGCTGCAGGCGCAGTTCTATTTCTATAACAGCTTGTTACTGTTGTCAAGTTGTTGTTCCCTCATGATTTTCTCTTGTTGAGAGATGGAACTCGCTGGAAATGGATGATGGAGATGTTCACATATGACGACTACGATGATTTCAGATTATAGGCAGCTTTATTCAGTATTGAACAAAAGAGATAACCCTGTGTACACACACAAGCTGCAAGTACCCAAAGTGTCTCCCGATTTTAGGATTGAACATACATTTTATACTTTCTGGGGCCGCCCATCAGGAAACCCTTATTCATGATCTCATCCTAATACTGAAAGGTCCCCCTACTCTAATAGAATCAAACATCCTGTTGCCCTTTCCAAAGGCCATTTGTTACTCAATCAGTTAGTCAATTAGTTACTCTAATTTGTTATTAACTTAAACATCTAAACCAGATGCCACCATCGCACGCATAGGGCCTCTTAGCCTCACTGTGATCTTCTTCCTCAATCATAATAACACATTATAGAACATATGAAATATGGAAATACATTTGAGTACATGCAGGCTTGATTATTTCACCTATCAATCCTCCCTTTTTTTTTATCCTAGTTGAAATACAAAACATAATAGAATACATTGGCGTATACAAATACATCTGACCCAATAATACATGTAATACAAGAATACAATACAATAATAATGGTAATACAGAGATACATCAGTTTCAGATTACATAAACACTACCCATACTAATCATGGAAGAGGCGAAAAACCTGGATGGCTGTTTCTTATACCAGGAAAATTCCTCTTCAATCCCCAATTAAACACTGCCAGCCGATTCTTTGGGCGATTACATTATTTCTTGTCATGATAGCATGGCTCTAAACTTATCTTTCATCATTACTAACATGGTGTTAACCTTTTCCTGTTTAATTTCTCATAAACATCTTTAATCAACTTGTCCCATAGGTCCTTCATCTTCACTTGAAGTAGGATTAGAAAACAATGACTCAAAAGAAACAAATCGTTTCACTCTTCGATTAATTGCGTGTACATGTACATGATTAACTGGATTTTTGTACCAAAGACATATTGTTGACAGATCTCAATATTAAAGTCTTCAACATAGGAAAACAACATCCTAACACAAAAATGACAACCAGAAAGATCACTATTTCATATTATCCCTGTAACAGTAGAATTATTAGTACCATCTTTGTAATCTATTCAAATCCTTTCCCTATATCTGCATACTTTCCTCCTGTCATGTGTGCTTCTTTATTGGTTCTAACAATGCCTTCTTGAATCTCTTTGAGATTTTTTAATGCGATTGACAAATTCCCTAATCCTTCAGATTCTGATGGTAAATAGTACAACAATCCATATGATTAACGCACACACTCCACCTTGAGCCGCAGTAATTGTATCCAAAGCTAAATGATTTTTGATAGCAAATTGTCTAATTAAAGCAACTTCTGCACTCAAAGATTGGAATCCTAATGCAGTAGCATTGGCTAAATTTACCACGTCCCTCCTTGTTAATGCTATGGTCATTATCTAATGCATAATATTTTTCTGCAAGACTTGTTGGATCTTTATTCTGTAGATGGATATACCCAGTAACATCTGACAATCCCCTCTTCTTTTTATGCCCCTCACGGCTTTCTTTTCTTAATTCTACAGGTTCAACAATGTATATTAATTCATTCATGGTACACACACCACACCGTCCTATGAAATTACTTGGTAATGAAGTCCAAATATTCTCCCCACAACACCAGAAAAAAACCCAGGGACTCCTTAAACTACTATCCTCCTATATTAATTTGGTTCGTCTATGATTTTGATACACTGTTGCTCAGGAATTTCTCCCATACTCTTCCTTTTCCCATGTATTATTTCCTGCTCACATCCTTCAATGCAAACATAAAAAAATGCTCATTTATTATGTATCGCTGCAACCTTGGATGACAAATCAAGAGGCATGTCAAACACATATCTTTTATAAAATCCAAGACAACCTTCCAATGGTGGTTCTTACCCTGAAACTCGAATCGTATTTTATTTCCGGTCAATCACTTTATTCTTTCCAGTCCTCCCCGTTATGTGTGATTCTACGATATAAATCTTACTGTGCTGGACACCATCTTTTCACCTTGGCAGCAATGTCCGCACTCCCTCGGTCACTAATAATTGTCTCACTGCTACGACTGTACTCTGTCCACTCACTCTTTGTCCTTCACTCAAACCAATTAATGGATATTTCTGTATTATAAATTGTAACATGATCATAAATTGTAACATTACTGCACATGCATAGCAAGAATTTGAAGTAACTTTCCTAACTTTCCTGGTTATGTATTGATACCATAAATTGGAAGTTATGTGCTGCATTTCTTGTCCCCAAAAGTCAAGTTCCTTTAAGACCATATTTTGCTCACCCTCTTGTGCTGTTGTTGCTCTCTCAAGTTCTCCCTCTGTCTTACTCTCTAGCTCCTCCTTCCTTTCAATGGTCATTTACCTGAGCTACTCCTGGATCGTGGTTTACCTCGATTTGTGAAACACCTAAATAACTTTTGTCCTCATATGAACTCCAATACGGTGCACAACGTCCTTGCCAATGAGCTGGTAAATGCGTAAAAACCTGATCTGTACATCTCCACCTAAGATACTTTGTGGCAGGAATAAAACCATCTCCATCTATATATGCCACTCTGGGACACACCACTAAATTTCCCACAGTATACTTCCCTTCACCTCCTGTTGCCTGTAGGCACGCTAATGCCAGTCCTTTTCTCCTAGATCCCAATGCCGGTTGCGGCAACATATTCTCTAACACTTTCATGTCACATTGTGCAAAGAACTTAGGAAGAAAGCCCTTCCACAGATCATTACAAAACACTGGTTTCGAAATTGCGTCTACCACAGCTTGAGGCTGTCCTACTATTATTTCATCAGTAATTGATTTGTATTCAACCATCATTATTGATCCGTTAAACCCAGTAACAGTGAAATTAACACTATTGATATAAAATGCCTTTGTTGCATTTGTTCTCAAGGGAAGTAACATACATTATAGTTCATTAATATTGAGTGGAGTGTCCCGAAATCTTTCTAAATCAGCCCTACGCACACTGTGCCTCACTGTGTCATACTTCAGTCTGCCTTCTTTCCCTGTCTCCTTTAGTTCTCTTCTCAACCTGATGGTGGTGTTAGTACAACCAACAACATGACACACAGCAATATACTACCCAATACACAGTAATACTAATCATGAAGTAATGCAGCTACTTTGCTACATTTTAAAATCAACCCATACATATTGTAGCCACTACTGAATTCTCACTTTCCCAATGCTTGTACTCATTGACATTTGGACCGATATTGCAATTATTCAACTCTAACAATCATTTCAACCAATCAGTGTACATCTTGAACTGTGAAAATTATCTTAAACTCTTCACATTTAACCTCTTTTACAGTTTCCATTCTGAACACAAGACAAACTTTCTTTGCACATGTAATGTGGAAAACAATTGTTCCTCTCCACTACATTGTTCCTGTAATCAGTAAGCCAAAATTGTAATCACTATCAAAATCAATGAATTGCACACCTACACCCTGGAGTCAGTGTAAGTTATTTTACCCTTTCACATTTACCGGCTTAAGTAACAATACTGCAACTTATGCAGTATAGTGATATTAAAATCAGATTTCTAAACCTCTATGACAAAAATGTTAATCCATCATGGGGCTGTAATTAATTGATTTCCGTTCATGAATCCGTACTTTAGAAAGAAAAACATGAACAGATTACTGATACATGATAAACAACAAATAAACTAATGCAAAACACTTTTCTTTTGACCAAAATATCTCTGATTATGACCTTTTTTTTTTTTTTTTTTTATCACTACCATTATTTCATGCCCTCCATATGGTCATAATGAAACTTATAATACCCACTGTCCTTTCGTACCAAAGAATAAAAGGGTGCCTTTACAAACTTCATCCAAGATTAGTTTGCTGATGTTAATCTTGGTAGGATATTTTCCATGGTAGATACTCCCAGTCCTCAGAACTTAGCAGTCTACATTTGCTTACAGTATTTATATCAATTCTACTTTACTTCCAATTAAAGTTTCCCAATAAATAATCTGGGCAGCACTGAATCATAAAACATGTTCAAAAGTGGCCTATGCCATTGGTGCACTAAAATAGAACAATGAAATTAACTCACACCAACTGAATTACCATCTTTGCCACTAATCTTGGTAGAAGCTGTCACAGGAACAGGACATTCACAACAACTTGTACAGACTGTATATCACCATGTACAGACAAAATGTTAGTTTCCTTTTTTTTTTTTTTTTTTTTTTTTTTTTTTTACCCAAGTAGCTTGACATAGAGGCATGTCTTAACCCTTCATGTGTGTTCACATGGGAATAATTAATTACATAAATAATGATTAGAAGTAAAAACAATTACTTCTTTAGAGGAAGTGTATTTTTCAAAATATGTACTTGACAATGCAGTACCTCCTTCTCCTGCGTCGGTGAGTCAGAGCACATCCGCTTTCTCACTCCCCCCTTTCCCTCTCACAGTCCGTCTGCAGGCTGTTCATCTGCTCTCCCTTCAGACCGAGTCTCTTGATAGGTGAAGGAGACCTCAGGTCATCAGGTTGACCTTTCCGAAACCTTCTCCCCTCACGCTAGCGTCCTGCTCACAGTCTCACTTATGTGATCAGCACTGACCTGTTGATATCTTTATCACTTTCAGCATCATACCTCTCCTTCGTTCAGGCATGTCAGGCTGAACTACTCAAACTTCAGTTCATATGGACATGTTTCACCCAAAATACTTTGTGGACATGAGGGACATTACTTCCTTAATGTCAGTCTCTGATCATGCCCTGAAAAACCACATGTTCCCAGGCTTTCAGCCACTTTGACCATGAGTAATTGACTGCAGCCCCTCCCTCAGCCTGTCCTCCAGCTCCAGATGTGTTTCTGCTGTGAGTGTGTGAGGGAGAGAGCATATTGATGATAAAATTGAATACTTAACCCAGCATTCGTCGAATTTGGACTGCTGGTGGTTGAGTCCACTGTTCTTAATCTCCTGGTCGTCGTCCTGGTTCTGGAACAGCTTGACACCGGTCTCGCAGCTTGTAGGGGGAGTGAGACGGGCCCGCTCTGACACCCATCGAGGCACACTGAATAAACACAAAACACAACTCCCCGAGAAGCATTATTTGTACTTTCAATCATACTCATTTTAATTTCCTTGATTCTCTTTCTGCATTCTAACCCATGACATCATTGATTCAGAATGTTGCTACAAGCATTACCTAAGTCAGAAAAGTACCATAAAAATATGTACTTAAAGTATCAAAAGTAATAATGCAGAAAAATCCTCCCATTTCTGAAACTGGAAATGATCACATCAGTTCTGATTATTTGTTTTACATAACTGTCAATGGTTTCACAGCAACATCACCATTCTTAGTTTTCATAAAGATAACATTAACCCGGTCAGTCTGATATTACATCAGAATTGGATTAGTTTGCTCTATTTCTTCACAGGAATCAGATTTCTTTGTTCCGTTTCCCACCCTCACAAATATCACCCATTTTCTTATACCCTATACAATTACCACATTTTGAATTATATTATTCAACGTAAAATCATTTCAGATGCACCATCACTCAAATCATGGCAAAGGTGATGTCCTGGAGCCCAACATTCAGTCCCCTCATCTCTAACTTTCACTGGAGGTAGGGGCTGGAAATTCTCTTCCAGGATGATCAGTCTCTGCTTGTTATAGCCAATAATGCTTTAGGGCTATTAATGCAATTTATTTATTTATGTTAAACATGTTTTTAACATGAATCATCACACTAAAGTAAGGAAATAACTTGAGTCTTGTTTTACATGACAGATGACGTTGTCAATGAACATGTTCTGTGGCCGAGTATTGATTGAAACTGTCGGGCAGTGTTGTTGATCTGTATATTGTTGAAAACTTAAAACAGTTGAAAAGAATTGTGAAATATTCGGCCTCATGTTATACGAGCAGAACTAAACTATGTTTTGGGGAAATATTAGATTCCTGACCACTTTTACAGTCTATAGGCCTGAGGTTAGGAAAGATGCGCTATAGCGCAGCCAGGTATGGTGCGTAATGGAGATTCCAAAGCGCTCTTCTTTTGGGCAGAACCAAGGAGAGCGATCGCGGATAGGTCCGACCTTTGCACCGAAACTTTTTACAATGCAACAACATATAAATAGCATCAAGCTATTACAATCTTTATTATGTAAGCACATATAATATATATATAATATAACAGTATATTAGCCACTCATTTTTATTAGGTTAAACAGGGATTTGATAACGGTTTTAATTTAAGGCCCACCCACAATTGGTCTGGCCCATCCAAAACTGGAATCCTGGCGTCGTGCCTGGTTTGACATACATGAGCGTTGCTTCACTAGAAAAGCATCTAAAGGTGAGGCCCTTAACCCCAACTCCATCAAGCCTGGTGCGAGGAGTCTTTGAAAGGTAATGCTCAAACAGAAACTAAAGGAAAGGCTTTCTATGGCTTCTGTTCTGTGCTTGTACCAGTGGTGAAAATAGTTCTCATACCTTTTACTTAAGTAAAAGTAACAATACCACAGTGCGGATTATACTGTTAAAAGTCCTACGTTAACATTTTTTAAGTAAAAGTAAAGTACTTTTTTTTTTTGGTAAAAGTACAAAAGTATTAGCATCAAAACATACATAAAGTACCAACAGTACTCATTGCGCAGAGTGGCTCAGAATGTTTATTTTTCATCACTTTAATGTTTTTATGTGTAATTATTTAATACTGCAGGGTAGCTTGTGATTTTTCACCCTGGGGATCAATAAAGTAATAATGCATCATAATCATAATGTATTTTCTGACTTGATTTGGTATTAATAATCTGAAGTAAAGAAAATACAATCCCTCTGAAATGTGGTGGGGTAGAAGAAGCATGGCATACTGAAGTAAAGTACAAGTATTTCACTTGGCTCATTTTCCTACATGTTTGTGTCCAGGTAGCACAGGAAGCATGTCTACTGCACGAGGACACTAAAATCAAATGAGCTGAGAGGAGGGAGGAGTCAGGCCATGGCCCCCGTCCTCAGCTGCTGCAGATTACAGTCTGAGATCATTTGATGCCAAACATGGACGCTGGGCACCTGGGAGAAGAAAACAGGCTTTTGTCCGGTTCATTTTCCCATGGAGTCAAGCTCGTGGTCGACGGCTACACATCGGAGTAGTTTATCTTTTTTCTCTGTAGCCATATTTGCTCTTATACTTCTGCAAATGACAACTTACTATTGATTTCCTGTTGGAAGTGAAGTTTTAACGGCGGCTGTAACTTTGGATCATGGAGCAGACCAGCCTCGGCTGCCAGGTACGTGCTTATGATGGCTTCAGCCGCGCATCAGGCTCACTTGTAGTGGAGAAATCGGAAGGAACGGATGGTCCAGTTTCACATGTGAAGTGTTGAGACACCATGAGCGTCAGGGGGAAAAAAACGTCAAAGCTGCTTAATATAAGATGATTTTGTTGTGATCATGCTAAGAAGGCCAAAGGATTTAGATGCTGATAACTTCACCCCTGCATGGAAGAATCTGCATTATACAACAAGTAGATCCCACCGGGCAATTTGATTAGTCAACTTCTAAACGTTCTCAAAATAGCATGCTAACGCTAAGTGACGTGAAGTTCGCAAGCGTAGTGTAGGAGCCAAACCTGTCGATGGACAGTCTGCAGATGTTTTAGTTACAACAAGATTGAGCTAGCAAAGCAGTTTTGGTGTTTAGCTATATGTGCGGTATTTATTCAGTTTGGGAAATAACACGATCTCTGCAAAGCTAACGTTATCTTAAGTTGACTGGCTGACTAAAACTGGGAGGGATTAGAAATCGTGGTGTATTTTATTGGTGAGCGTTGTAAAGTTATGTCTAATTAATCGCAACATACACTACTAGAGGGTGTGATTTAACGTCATATTTTTGGTTACGAACCTTGGCGCAATAAAGCCCCGTGTGTCCTAGACGCATCACTTTAGTAATGACGTTAAAACCTGATTGAGGAAGTTGTGGCAATCACCAGCTTGCGTAAACAAACCACACAGGAACAGCATTTGTTCACTGCTGGGTTTGAGCTCCTTTTTTATTTGCAAGGCTAAGTACCGTGGAAGAAGCGAACATTTTCTTGCAGTAATATAACATTGGAGGCTTCATCCTTAAAGAGCAACATGCAGGTTGGACACCCCTGTATAGCATGGGTACATATTAATGATAAACAAGCATTTCAAAACCGGAGAAATATATAACTATGCCATAAACGATATTTTGAGATGAAATTGTGATTAAAATAACTTCTGCATCTATAAATCACTGACCGGAAGGGAGTCTGGTCAAATTCAAGCTCAAATTACAGTGGACATGGATGAAGAAACCAAGCTGCATTGTCGGTGAGCATGCCTATGATGGCCCACAGGTCTATAATATGAGCCTCCTAGGGGAGATTAGGGGGAGGAACAATAGGCAGAGAGGAGAGAAGTAGAGTTGTGATGTCAATTGTGGTGAATCAGGCAAGTGACTTGGTGAGTTACTGTTGCACGGTGGCTAACGCTGGTTCATCTGGGCTAGTACCTTGGTGTTATGCAATAAATCTGCTTTAGCAAACTTACTTTCAACCTTGTTCTTGATTAAACATGCATGTCGATTGAATTAATTTAACCCAGCAACGTTTTGGCTTCTCATATTCTACAGCCTAAGATTTTAATGCTGAGACACAGGGACTGTGCAATTCCATCCAAGCGGGTTGGCACTAGCTACATTGACCGAGCTACAGTGACTAATGACCATGCCATAACAACATAAATAAATAATGTCAATACCTAAGCTACAATAACAACAGTCTAACAATCATCTCACAATGTCTATAAAAATCCAGTAAGCGGTTTTGCCTGCAAGAGGGAGGGAGAACGGGGCAGATTAGGAAGAGAGGCAAGGGTTTCTCTGATGGCTGATGATCGTTTTGTTGGCTAGGTGCTTGTGTGGACATTGCGAGGCTATGGCGTTGGCGGTGGACACTGGGCACTAGTTGAGGGTTTAGTCCCGGCCACAGACATTACCTGCCTGACGCTCCATCCCGGCTTTGATGCCTGCTGCCTCAACCCATTCTCGCTGCAGGTAGCATACCTCGACTCCAGGCAGGAGCATGGCCCTCTCCAAGCCAACATACCAGAGTATGTTTGGACAAGACTAATTTATAACACCATTATATTATTATACACTTCTATTATAGTTGTCAGTTTTCTACACAAATAACATAAACTTTGTGTCAAAATGAGGTGCATTATTGATGCTGAGGGTTTAGCAGATTTTTAAACTCAGATGTGCATACATACCTTTTATGGAATAGAATAGCAGAAAATGTTACATCAAATACTTCTATCACTCTTGATCATATTGACTATGTTAACAGGATTATCAATATCAAGATTGCACCCCTATCATTACTCTAGGCAATTCCGATACACAGCCTACAGGCAGGTGGTCCGATGGGCATATGGGTTTCTGGGAAGGGGGATCAGGAAAACGATACCTGCTTGTGTTGTGGCCGCAATCAGGAGGCAGTTTCCAGAGGAAGGAGGGACATACAGAGGCTTCCAATGGCCCCATATGGGAAGCAATCAATAAATATATTCAATCACACAAAGTGTGTTGTTGTATAAAATGTATTTATAATTTAATTGAGAGTAACTAGGATGGTGGCCATGTGATGTGTGGAAAGAGAGGCAAGTGCAGCTGAGGACAGGATGGAACTGTCTTCTTTGAGGGCCTGTGGTGACTTTATGTATCCCTCTCTCAGTGAGATCATCAGGGTTGATGCATATTCTTGATGAGGGAGACAATGAGTTTCAGTTTTTCAGTGAAATAGTTAATTCATTGACTGAGTCACCTAAAAATTCTTTAGAAACTGAATGGAACTGCTCACGACCCAGCCACCCTTATGAAACCGTGGGTAACAGACTGCATAGCGTGCCTCACCATTGTATGTTTGGGCTACGTCTCTGTCTACATTATTATTGAAGTGGAAGGACGCTAAGAGAAGTCTGTAGGAAAAAGGTACACTTGCAGGGCTCCAGACTAACTTTTTTCACTAGGAGCACAGTGGCCCCCAACTGAAAATTTTAGGGGCACAACCAGAAAATTTAGGGGCACACACCGTAAATCAACATGCTAACCAAATATTCACATTTCTACTAATTTCCACTGTATTACTAATAAATACTTTGATAATAGATGCAGAAATTACAATGTGCTGTTTAAAATTCAGTGTCACTTTTTGAAGATGCAACATAGAAGGTAAACTGACAGCCCCATTGCTGTCATGACAGTAAAAAGAAAATACATATTTTTTTATTATTGTATTTGTATATTATTTTTTAGCCATTTTTTATTTTCATCATGACCGTTTTTTATTGCTCTTTAACGTTTCATGTAAAGCACTTTGAATTGCCTTGTTGCTGAAAGATGCTCTAGAAATAAAGTTGCCTTGCAACCTCAGCCTGTCAGTTAGTCACCAGGGCACAGAACCAACCACTGTTGTGCCTGCTCCTCTCCGAGGAAGTGTAACGTCAACAGCACCGCAACTGCTTTCGGCTCGCTATTCATTTCTTAACGCAGCAAACGCTGTCTGCGTGAAGTTATGAAAAACTGTAACCACACTTGAAACCACTTTATTGGCATTTCTGTGACTTAAACAAAACTGCAGAGCCAACTTAGTTTGCACCGTCTGCAGCTCTGCGTGTGTGCGAGTGTGTGTGTGTTTGTGTCAGAGCTCTGCTCTCTGTCAATTTTCAGAGAGGACAGATAAGTTTGCGCTTACACACTCTCGGGTACTGAAATTTCAACGTTTAACGTGTAAAAAAGGGGGAAAATTTACTGGTCGCACATGTGCGACTGGATGTAAAATTCGGTTTGCAAATTTTGGTTGCTAAATGCGACCATTTGGTCGCAGTCTGGAGCCCTGACTTGAGTATTATGTACTACAACTAAACCAATGTGGTGTGATACACCAGCAATACAATACATTCCAGCATGAGGTTAGTAAGGTTAAAAATGTTTCAAGAGGCGATGATTCGATTTCGTGATTTATTTATTTTTCTACGGACAGTAGGCTATGTCATGCTGTTCTAATGAACAATTTTGACTTTTATCAATGAGGTGTTAGACTGCATTAGCAGTCATTCTTCCTCTACAAATGGTTATGCGTTACATCTCTAAGGCAATTGGTAGCATACTCAAACAAATCTTTGACACGCACAATGAAAATTTGACCTCTGACTCCAATTGTACACTCTATTGTACCTGGTTCCAGCCACTTCTTGTTTCTTCCCTCTCCTTCCAGAGGTGGGTGTGCAAATTGCGAAATGAAGAGTAGCTGTGTTCATGTATATCCTGAACATGGTTCAGCATGCTCTGCCACTTAGCCTCCATCTTATCGGGATCGCCATTTGGGGTGGAAAACGCAGTCCAGTATAAATGGTTGATGATGTCTCCATAGCTTCGGGTCCTCGCAAGCCTTCTCCTTGGCCACAGTATCCTGTGCTTTTTGTAGACCTGTTCCAGAGCAGAAACATGAAATATTGAACAAGCTAATAGAATCACAAATAACATCCAAACTAAGCAAAACTACGGTACCAACATTACGTTACATACTTTTACCAATATGCCGGATGTCGTAGAAATGGCTTGTTCCTGCTGGATACAACTCCTCACGGACCCACTTGGAAAGCTAAAACATGCAACAGGTAAAGAATGAGAATATTTACTTCAAGTGATTCTGTGCAAGTCAAGATTGTCGAGGGTAAAAGTGGCATGTTTGTCTTTTTTTTTACAGTAGATGTTATGATATAGACGTCTGATAGGTTGGGTATTTCAGCAGGCAGGTGTTTAGGTATTTCATCTATTCTAAGGAGCTTCCATATAAGGATTAGTTTTGAAGGTACCAGTGTCCCACAGAAATAACTAGACTGGAATCTGTGAATCTATTAGAAGTAACTTCCATATAAGGATTAGTTTGAAGGTAAATCTGTTCCACAGGAATAGATAGATTGGAATGTGTGAGGACAAAAAGAGTATAAAAAGGAATTATTCAGCTGTTCAAGTCAGTCACTCTTGTGCACGCAGCGGTGTGTGTACAACAGGTGTCTCCTTGTCGTGAGTTTGTTTGCTGTTTGAAAAAAGCTGCATTTGATCTGTTGAAGTCTCCACCATCATTTCCATGATTTCAGCCCGATATCAACATCCATCTATCTATATTGGTCTGTCCAAGCATCTTTACCTGGCGATTTCTGTCTGTTATTAGGGCTGACCCCTGCATACCTTGGTCCTTCAGGAACCGCACATTGCGCTTCAGACCCTCTATCTCACACCATTTGCTGCTTGGGACTTCTAAGCTCTCTAACAAAAAAAAAGATTTGGTCATATCAGTAGCTTTTTGATTTATGTGTCTAGGATATTAACCTACTTGAGGTCTGTACTACAAAGCAGGATTTGGCGTTAACGAGCTAACTTAAGGCTCAACCCAGGATTTTCTGTACTACGAAGGTGGATCAGTTGTTATCGGGTTCAATCGCCATGGTAACTCATGCTGAACACCTAACCTGGTCGGGAGCAGGTTAAGTTGGAGATCAGAGATCAACCGGTGTAAAAGCACCGCCTACTGACAAATCAATACTCGATTGATAACCGCTTGGTGCAGAGAGCGAGAGAGGGGGAGAGAGGGGTGCGCTCATAAAAGTTAAAACATTTAGAGACCAACAACCCCGTTAACATGGGTATTTTTATGAAATATAGCCTATATATTTTAACGGGAGGGAATTACATATCGGCTTCTTGAGCCGTGTGTCGCCAATGCGCACATCGGTTTTAATTCTGTTTTTTATATTTTTTATTTGCTCTCACTTCACTATCACTTCCCACTGCCAAGGTTGCAACTGAAATAATAGGCTAAAGCAACAACAGTTTATGGAAAGCCCAAGTGTAATTATGGCCAGATCTTGGTCCTGACTGATGGGGAAGTGATACTGGAGTTGTGATTTAAACATCTACAGCGTCGGCTATTTATTTTTTTTGCCAGCTTTCCTTCCTGTTTTAGGAAGCAGCTGATAGGTTTGGTATGTGTGCATGCAGATGTTTGAATGTATCTTATCTATTCTAAGGAGTTTCTAAGGACCAGTCAGTTTAAGATAATATGGTCTCACAGTAAAACCTAACTTAAATTGTGTGAACTGTCACCCAGAGGAATTGGAGCCAGGAATGTGGGAATCTATTAGGAGCACGTGCCATAAAAGGTACAGTTTAAGAGTAAAACTTGTGCGCTGAAATAGATGTCTCATGCTGTGTAAGCACAAAACAAGTTTAAAAGGGATTCATCTTGATGTACGTGTTGGTCATCTTTGGGCAGACTTGACTGTGTGCTCATCGTTGTCCCAGTGTCATGAAAGTTTGTTCACTGTTTAAATAAAGCTGCATTTGATTTGTACTCATCGGACTGGTCGTCATCTTTGAGGTCTCCCAACGTCATTTCTGAGTCATCACCCGATATCAGCAGCGACTGTATTGTCTTTTCCCTGGAAAACCGAGTCTGTGTCCTTCATATTTATGTAGAATTATAATTTGCTCTGCTTATATATAACATGCGGCTCTGGTAGATTTTTGCAATTGGTCGTGGTGCGCAAACCCCGCCTCTTTTATGTGAACGTGCGCGTCTCTAGATTGGACAAACCTGGGTTGATTGAACTAGTTGATAACCACCTTCATGACAGCGGTTATCCGGGACCGCAGTTGTTGGGGTTAGTGAAGCTGGATTACTGAAAGAAATCCAGGCCATGTTGATCTTGCTTCGTAGTACAGACCTCTGGACAAGTTGAAGATCAAAAACCTTGCTTATTTGGTCTTCAGTCAAGGAATACGTTCCATATTTGGCACAATGTCCTGGAGAGTCTAATCTATGAATGTCAAAGACAGGTATTTGTAGGTTAATGAAAACAAAAATCACACAGGATCAAAATAAAAATAGGTATTAATTGTTTTACTTAGGGACATTGAGAGATTCCTGAATTGGCTCTTTTGGATTCTCCTCATAAGATGACTCACTACTCCTCACCCTGTCTGGGGTCCATGACAGATCAGAATGGTCCATGACATTACAGGATGATTCGTCGTCACTTTGGACAGGACTGGGCAGTGGAGTTGATATTTTTTGCTCAAACCATTCAGTCTCAGTCCCCACACTAACCATTGCAGCCTTTACCTGAACAGCTAAGATGAAAATAGATTAATGTTGACAGTTGTACAACATTACATAGTCAGTGGTCACAACGCATGCACAACCTAATACAGTCCAGTATGAAATGTCTTCTTTCTACCATTAGAAGTAATTTGTAAATGTTTGTGTCATATACAGCTAATGATACATACAAGTTGCACTACCTGATGAGTGTTGCAGACATTTGATGTTGCACTTTGACCCACGATGAAGCACTAATGGTCCAGGATCCTGTAGAGAGAAGCCCTCAATCTACAGTGCTAGGTGCATCTATCCCTTCATTACTGGCTGCACTCTCTGCCAAAATCTGAAAACAGAGGTTCAAAATCACACAAAAATATAGGATACAAGCTTAGTTACTAACTGGATCAGTAATAATAATAAAAACAAAGAATTAAAACCAAAGCAGCTCTGACATGTCAAAACCTCTATTCAAACACATTACTAAAAGCATTACTAACCCTTAACTTAGAATTGGATGGCTATCTCTCTCTCTCTCTCTCTTTCTCTCTCTGTCTCTCTCTGTGTGTGTGTGTATTATTATACTGAAGCCCTGATGCTAGGAACTTGCAGTCAGTGCATTTTTAATCCAGATGACGGAATGGTTTCAAATGCAATTTTAGCTACTCATGTCATCAAATCATCAGCTACCAAATGTTTGCTAATGCAATAGCCAAGCTAACATGTATGTTACTCGCTTCTCTATTCTGAAATTATTAGACTAAAACATTATGAAATCAGCAAAATTTAAGAGTTAAAAGAATTAAAAGTAAGACTTACTCTGCTAAGAGCTTATTTTCGGGGCATTGATTTTCTGCTAGTGCTAGCCCTTGGTCCTCCAGTCCTGCCCTTACCAGATTCAGGTGAAAACTTTGATGGTGGTGGCCTAGCTTAAAATGGGCACGTTTTCATCAATGTTTTAGGTTTTGTGTAACATAGCAATTGCTACATATGTGTTTTTAAAAGACCTCTTCAGACAACAAGCTCATCTCTCTCCCCTCTTTGTCGCCCAGGCAGTGCATGCACAGAAAAAACAATAGGAAATGACCCATCAAGGCTAGATTATCTAAAGTCTGGAAACCGAGCCAAGAAGAGGTGCAGACGCCTAGTTTTCTCTCTGACCTCTTGAATTACAATACGCTGAAAGATTATTATGCTTAAAGTGGGTACTCAACTTAGTATCACACTTCCATGAAGTTAAGATACTCACGGGAGACCTCTTAAAACAATAGTCAGAAGACTCAGAGCAGCATAGCTGTCAGCTCCACCCTAGTCTCACATTGACAGACCTTACTTCGCAGCGCTGTGGAGCCAAGTGAGCACACTGTGTGTGCTCAAATGTGGAGCCAAGTGAATACATTTGACCATGTCACATTTCCACATTAATACCTTTTCTTTTTTTTTTTTTTCATTTACTGGCCAGAGACTGAAAGCCATATGAAAGACCAGCAAAACCAACTTTCCCCCCTCCCTTCCTCTCTTGCTACTTTATCCTATTGTTGTATTGGCATATTAATTCTTATCCATTATCGGTTCAAGAGACTTGCGTGCTGTGCGAGTGATGGGGAACTGGTACGGAAACTGCACTGAACAGGACCGCAAGGCCCTGCAGAGAGTGGTTCAGTGGGTAGAAGATACTGGATACATCAGGCCAGCACAGATGCTCAGAAGGAGCCCCCCACAGTCTGCTTTATAATGAAGCATGCACAAGTTGAAGGGGCTGATGGAATTTTACATTTACAATTGTACCTCGTTAAATGTGACAAATAAATTTGATAGTTGGGCTTTGAATTGGTTGTTCATTGACTTCTGTTGTGTTTGAACTCAATGGATGTAACTCTGTGTTCAGATGTGGTAATGTTGCAACACAGCTGTGTTCTTTTGTCGCAGTATGCATGGTTAGGTTGCTAATTTTAGCTTTTGAGTAGAGGCAGGGTAGATCAAACTGTCAAGCCAAAATAATAGTCCAGGACAACCAACCTGCCTTCCACCATACTTTCTCTCCCCATGCCGTGATGTAGAGTGCTGTTTGGGATGCATATGTTTATACCCGAGTCTGAGAGAATAACTGAGCCTGATCTGACAGGCAATCTGTTTTTTTTGTGTGTGAATCAGACCTGAGCATAATGCGGTTAATGTAAAGTCAAGCAGGGAGTTTGTGTTGCATTAATATTATTGCCTGAATAGCCTAACCCTGACCCAATGGGTTGTGTTCATGCATTGTTCATGTAGATAGGTCTGGCAATGCGAGACTGTATTGTCACTTAGGCTAAATAACAAGCCCCAGCACTGAACAAAATGTAGCCCAACCCAGACGGTTTATACTATATTTTCACTAAAAAGAATTTTAAAGCACCATGTCAAGTAATATTCTTAAATATTTGTTTGTACCTGACCCGGGTAGCAACACTCTACTGTGATGGGCCTAGGGTTTCACTGGACCTTGGGTTTCCTAAACAAAATAATAAATACAATTGAAAGGCTATTGGTTATACTGGTGGAGGTTTCGTACCAAATCAACAAACCTTTATCCATTTTGAAGTGAGGACTGGAAGAACATTTGTTTACATGAGCCAAGATTTGTGGATAGTATTTATCCACAAATGTCCCTTATTCTGTTTCACAATGCTGATGCACTTTTGTTGTCTTCTAGGTCTGCCTCACCAAATACAACAAGGTGTTTGATTTGAAGAAACATGTGCACTCAAGCCTACATCGACAGGTGAGCACTTAACCTGGTAATTCTCAGAGTATTTTCTGGACACAATTCCCACTCTGCACTATTCACCAACCAAATTAAACACAAGGGTTTTGATGAGGAAGGAAGTTTCCAATTTTCTTAAAGAGACAGGCGCCAAAACGGAGCGCTTCAGACAGTGTGAATACAGATACATTCAGACAGTATGAAAAAATACAGTTTTTGAACATTAAAGCATGTAAACATATTCCAGTAGAAACCCAAAAATACATTAAAGTGAGCATAATATGGGACCTTTGACTGCATGTCATTGGCCTGTTGGTAAACAACATATGTAGAACAGGCAAACTGTCGTGGCAATCAGAAAACCTGATGCTGTCTAGTGTTGGTGAGATGATGGTACTGAAATACTCAACACAATATCTGTCTTTGTCCCTAATTCCTGAGAATACTTTTTTTATTGCCTGCAAGCAAGAGTCCCTGCATAAGCATGTGGGAAAGACTAGATAAATGAGCACTTAACATTACATTTTATAGTGTGAAAAAAACAAGTCACATTGTCCCCACCTTCTGCTATGCCTGATCCTTTTTGCTTATCTAGTGGAACAAGTTTAGCTTTTTGTTTTTGTTTTCTACCTAATCAGGCATTCTGCCACTTCCCCAGTCGGTTAGACTTTCGCTTGCACCCCACGCTTTTACATCATGGCCAAGATACTTCTGTCTAGATCTGTCTGTAGATCTGTCTCATGAACTTCATTAGAAGTAAGCTGGCTAACTGTTTAGTTAAAAGTGGAAGCCATTGGTGAGAAAAGACCAGTTCTGTTTGACTCAGTTAGTGCAGTTGTTCTGTATCATAAGGCAGTCTCCATATTTCTACATTTGCCTCTGCAATAATTAACCACCTCTGCATGTTTCCTCTGTTCTTTACCAACAGAAAATGGCAGAAGTCTTCCAGAAAGGTAATTCATATTTCTATTTCTTGTTTCCTGCATGAGGAAACGTGTTACTCAAAATTATTTCCATTCAATTAATCTTTTTTTTATCCCCCTTCCTATTTCTTTTTAGATATGTTCAAGGGTCGGGGTAAGCCTGCTTCTTCTCTTTTCCTGTTTGTTTGGCAAAGGATTCAGATTCGATAAAATGCTATCAACCCTGTTTAGCATCACCTGTTGATCACTGGAATATACTGAAACCACTGGCATTAATGTGCATGGCGTCACCTCCATGGGTGTCCTAATAAGCAAAACGTGTGTCGGAAACTTGTTAATGGAGTATCAGCAGCAGTTCTGGCAGGCCAAGTAGTCAAGACGCTGCTAACCGCTATTGGCCAACAACACGGTTGCATCAGCTGAGCTGCAACAGCTGATTTGTGCGCATCAGCTGGTCAACTCCCCTCGCTGATAAATGGCTACACTCAAACAGGGCGCCCTACTTAAGCTGCTTTAGTTTGCTCCTAACTGCTTGTTGCTCGCATCTATGCTACCCACCTCCTCCCCTGCTCCACCTTGTTGTGTATAATGTGGCATTTGCTTTTATGTCATCGCTGCTCTGTTCATATGGGGGAATAGTTTAGCTCTCCCAGTCTTAACCTGTGTGAGCGTCCCCTAATGCTGCTGCTGTCCCCTGATTCACTGCTTTTGCATGGTACTCATGAAAGGTCAGGGGACTCCTGTGAACAGAACCATATTGCCTAATTTAATTCGTAATTTATTTAATAAAATTTCCTAAAGCATTTTTATTGTCTGTGTTCTTGACTTTAATGGACCTGACAGAATTAATATTAATCATCTTCTTCTTTTTTTTTTTTTTTTCTTACTTATTCACTTCTTCTTTAGATACATTCAGGGGTCTGGGTAAGCATGCTTCTTTGCACCCTGTTTGGTGCTTGTAAACAAAACTCCTGTTTACACAGTGTTGTTGAGTGATTTCTTTTTTGTTATTGTTGTAAATATTGAAACCTGCATCGTTCACATTGATATTTTCCTTGCTAATGGCCTTCTTCTTCCTTGCCCACATTGCTGCATTGTTTTGCACATTACCCCTAACGGTGGGTTCTAGCAAAATACCTGGATTCGTTAATGAATCTTATTATAATATCGTGATGTATCATTATAGGATTGTCTAGCAATATATTGATTATTGCTGTATCGTGATATTATCTGTATCGTAAGCCATGTATGGTATCGTGAGTTACCCTGTGATTCCCACCCCTAACGGTGGCTACATCCACTTCTTTTATATAGTGTATAACTTAGGTTGTTGTAAACATTCATATACCTTTTGCCTATTATTTAGACTGAGAAGGTTGAAACACATAATGTGCAAAAATTAACAAATTTGAATGTCATATGTGGCCAATGTACATCACGGGACCCATTTATTTAAAGTTAAGATTTAAGTAATGTGGGCTGTCCTGAGTAGCCTCGTGAGACCGTCCTGATCTCGCGAGCTCCAGTTTTCCACTCGCAGACCAGTCTGGCATCTTGAGATAGAGAAAATTTGGAGCCGTTAGCCAAACGACCGGGCCAATCAGCGTTGGTTTTGAGGCGGGTTAGGTGGTGATAGACAGATGGTTTATCCGATCAGCTAACCAGTAATTTCAGACAGCGGTCCGTGAACCTGAAATGGTGACTTTTATTCCTAAATTCTCGTTACACAAACGGCAAATATCCTTTACCGACATGTTCCTTGCTTGCTAAGCTAACGAGCTATGCTTTGCCTGCAGCAGCAGGGGCGGGCTTGTGGTTGTATTTTCATACGCTTCGTGGATCTGATTGGTTGATTTGGACCGTCTATCACCAACATAGGTGATAGACAGATGCTTCATCCAATCAGCTAACCAGTATTTTCACCACTTTCCAAAAGTTCTCCAACGGAAAGTTCCCAGATGGATATGCCGAGTAAATGCGAAGCGATCCATCTGGCGGAGTCAGGTTATGTCCTGAGTAGCTCAAGCGTAATCTTCTTTTCTTTCATTGTTATGTATACTCTACAGGCTTCTTTCCCTATCTTGTTATGATCCATCCACGTGCCAGGCATGACATCAAACAACCCGTCATAGGTTAGTAAAGTGTATTTAAGTTTGCTGGTAGTTTACCCTTTTTTCTCATACATCCCAACAGGAGACCAACCACTCCTTTACTGTTGCAGAGTTAGAATGATTGACCGCAATATGAGAAATAGGGCAACATTGTGCACCTGATTGACATGGCAGTAAAATTTCTGTTCAATTTTAGTCTAACTGAATCTTTGCTTCTATATTACTGTGGCAACATACTTATACTGTATACTCTACCTTTTTAAAGCACAGTCTTTTATTTAACAAACTAGAAATCTATGCTGACGCAGTATTATGTTATTATCATAGCTGAAGGGAAAAAGGACACATTATTGTCTGTGCTTGTCTTTATGACTAAATATTTGTCTTACTAATATTTATTTTAGTTGATGGCTCATAAAAATGTACAGAATTTGTAGCTTAAAGCAATGTATCAGGCATCAGATGGACATGGACCTATAGGATTGTTCTCATTAAAACAAATGTAAACCTGTGACACAATGTATATTACTGCTGAAGATTGATAGGTTGAACATTAAGTCTGCATGCTTTCAGAGATATCTTATACAATATATTATATAGGGTTATTATGTGTGTGAACTTCACGTGCCAACTAATGTTGATGTGAGGGACCCAAGTGGTGATGATCATGGGAAACATCTGGGTACGACACAATGACTGTATCGGATGCCTTGAGGACTAATATTCTCCAGGTGTAATTTATTATGTTTTGTGCGGAGAGCTGAAAAACAAGATACGTAATCTTCACCTGTGACCTTTTTTAGAGGAGGTCTAACCGACATCAGAGACCACCTAAGGATGGGGCACTAAGTTGTTATGATTATGTGACTTGACAACTGGTTCTCCAGATGTGAGGCCAAACGGTATAAAGGAGTCTGTTAACTTAGTGTTCAGTGAGAACGTGGTCTGTGCCTGATCTGTGTATGAGACGGTTTCTCCCACTCGAGTGTACGGGTTATCTATCTGAATAAAGCTGCATCTAATCTGAATGCATCTGAATCGGTCATCTGTGAATTCTCCTCTTCCAGGCTTGTCTCTGATGACTCTGTGTTTCAGTCCAGAGACAGAGACACATTTTTACCTGTGCCATGTCTGTGGGGAAAAGCGTCCACCAGACATGATTATACACCACCTCTCTTCTAGTGACCATTTCAGAAACTACTTTGTAAGTGCTGAACATCATAAAAATGAACCAATGCTTAACATTTGGAACCGCATTTTAATTAGTATTTTGTATTTTAGAACTACACAAACCCCAACATGCTGAATTTCGGCTGGATACCCAGCATGGATTCGAGAATCTTTCTGAGACCTCAGGTCATGAAGGAAGTGAAAAAGAGGGGGCACGGACAACTACAGGTTTGTACCTGGAGGTCTGGAATCATAATTTGGAATGAATATTGAAACATAAAAGCAGCTGTATTTCATAATTGTATATCAACAATGGATCACATAACTACTTGTATGTGAAAGGGGTCGCTCAAAGTGAAAACCCCCAAAGAATAAACACCCCAACTCTGCGGTTCCTCTCGGCTCTATGGAACTTCATATTTTCTTTAAGCTCATTGTTTTGGTTTTCCAGCCCACAATTTTAGTTTGGTCAGTTTGTTTCAGTCTCACCGTTCTAATAGTGTCATTTTTGACTCCAGCAGGAATATTTTATGCTATGTAAAGAGACTGTGTTGCAATATTTGTATTGGTGGGATGAAAGCCTGTTTTTCCTAATTTTATCTCTGCAGTTGTTGGATTTACCTGAAGATCTGTTGAATAGGCTTGAAAGAAGTACCTACACTGAAGGTAGGCAATTCTAAGATTTCCCTGTGCAATATTTGTTTGAGACTTCTATTAAATTGTTTGTTTAATGAAAATGAGCTGATCCTACGTTGCAGTGATGCACACACTCTGTGAAAATGACAAGCTTCTCAAGCTGCTTGAAGGTGTGTGTACATTTTTCTCAGGACTCTTCATTTCTGCTTGTCCAGATATTGGAGTTTAACATACACTTAAGACCCTACCCATCTAATACCCCTATACAAATGCAATGCTTTATCAGTCAGTTACATATAATCAAATCAGCAGCCCGTTGTTTCTTCTACTTGTAATGATACTGTTTATCTGCATGTTACATTTATTTTGATTTATTATCCTTTTAGTCAGTGTTTCATCACTGCAATCTCCCCCCCCCCCCCTCCCCCCCTAGTTACCAAGCCAAAGAGGACAATGATACAAACATACCAAAGAGACCGCAACAGGAAGCATCCACTTCTTGGTCAGTAAATGCCTCACGAAACGCTTTGGATGCAAATTCTGCTGGTAATGAAATGTGCTTAGTATGGAGAACAGGAAGGGCATAAAAAACAAGACCGAAAGGGCAACGCTTATTTTGTCTCATAGAATAATTGAAATAATTTAGAGAAATGTTTTGTTATGGGATTACCTTGTTGCTCTCTACAGAGATAATCTTATAATAGGCTACCAATTCAACAAAATGAATAATCCAAGTATTTCACCAATCCACAAGATGAAATTCACATGCATACGCTGCAAAGTTAACTACATTGTTGGCTTTCCTCAGCTTTCTTATAGAACTTCTTTCCTTTTTCGGTCTTCTCTGGTCATGGTCTTGTAGGTATGCAGCACCTTGTTGAATGCATTTGTGTTGGGCCGACGGAGAAGAGATACTACCTCTGCTCGCTCTGCAACCTACCTTTGGCCGCCCACATGATCATCAAACATGTCCTGAGCTTTGACCACATCTTTTGTTACTTTGTAAGTAGCTTTGACATTAAGAGTATTTAAAAAATACAATCCCAGAGACACGGAATATCTCTAACACTAGGTTTTATCCAGGATGTAGGTCATTCAGATGGGATGTCTGTGAGGGAATAATGGAATCTGTGTCATTGACTATAAGGCGATTAGCTTGATGAAAAAAATTAAAATTGTTATTATTGATTGGTGGTGAGAGAGTGCTAAGGCACATTGTATTTCATTGTTGTGGTACTTCATACTAATATGCATGTGACACTAAACTTGAACTGAAATTATGTCTGCTTGGCTAGATCTAAATGTTTGAAGTTTGGAAAAAAAATTGCATAATTTCTTATGGAGCATTTGTGTGATTCACATATCTGTGCAGAGAGCGTGGCATCCGTCTACTTTGCTGGCAAAGGAATCCTACATGGATTACAACACGTTTGCCCCCATGTTGCTCAATTTTGCAAAGCAGACGGAGGAAATTCACAGTACTTCAAACACTGATATGAAGGTAATATGGTTCACAAAGTCACTAGTGCAGGTGTCCCAAATGTATGCTTTTGTCAGTATTAATGTAAAACCGTATGACTTTTTCTTACAGCAAGTGAGCCTGGAGCCTGCCAAATTCACATCGGTGAATTTTGCTAGCTATGCACAAGGTTGGTTTTTATTTTTCATGCCTCAGTTTATGTCGTATTCCTCTAAATGAACTAGACCTTCAGTGAAACCCAGTATTATGTTTTACTAATTGATCCTTTGGTGGCTTGTAGCATTGAAGGCACTGGAATCCATCAGGAAGGAAAACAATGAGAGCGGCTTGATTACAAGCGTCAAACCAGGGAACAAGCTGGGTGTGTATTATCAGTGTGAACTAGTTAGGCCATTTAAGCTGTTGGTCGTACACTGGTTGTAATAATGTGAAATGTCAACTAAACTCCAGTATTTTTAAACTGCTAAAATAAAAAAATTTGCCAGACATTCCAGTAAAAGAGACAGTGTATTACATTTCTTCTTTAAAAAGCAAATTACAGATATTTTAAAGAACATGTTTTTACAGTTAAGAATGTGGAATTAACAACTCAATGCTATGTTTTTTGTCTTTGCAGTGTATCGCGATGCATCTGTACAGTCAGCAGCATTATCGTACAAACTACGCTGTCAGGTGATAAATTATAAATATCACTACAATGGCCTGGATATCATTACTTTACCTAATACTATCTATGTTGGAGGGAACATTAAGAACACAAGTTTGTTTAATGCAGTGAACTTTGTGTATTTATTTATTTTTTGTTTCTCCTTTGTGGCAGAACTGCAGTATGAGCTTTGACGATATAAGTCATTATTCCTCACATTTGTCAGAGTCAATACACAAAGAGGTATATCAACATTTTCATAGCTTCCTACAAGTCCTTTGTGATTATTCATGATGTGCTAAACAGTGTGACATTATATACTCTCTAAGATCTGTCCCTAATGTTTTTTCCTAGATGTTCACTAAACTCTTTGGTGAAGGTATTGTGTACTTTCCTCTCATTTCTCATATAATGGTGTTGTGTTAGGCTCAATTAAATGAGATGACAATATCCCTCTTTTCTTACAGGTGTTGATGCTTATTTCCAAGGTACACTTTTCTCCTGTTACAACATGCTGCAACACTTTGAATCAGTTTGAAACTATATTGGTCAAAAGGTCTGCCAGTTATTTAAAAATATAAACTTATAAATATAGAACGGATTTATGTTCACACAGTAAGCCAAAAATTCGCATCCATCTTGGAAAGTTCGAGTTGATGTCTAACCTAAGGAAAATTGCAATTGAATCTCCTAACCCTCTTTCCTTTACGTTAGGATCAAAAATCAATCTGGGTTTATACCTTGAGTACCTCAAAAAGCGCTCGGGGCAAAATCAACCAGTTATTGGTGAGCGGATCCTCTTGTTATCATTGTCCTATTTTAAGGCGTTAAAGTGAAAAATGTAATATTTCTTATTTGTTTGTTTAGGCGTACCCCTGGTTGTGACGTGTATCAGCACTCCGCTTCAGGAGGAACCTATTTATGTGTGCTTTGCTTGTGAGGACTGTTTCCCCCAGTCCTTCCTCAGGCAACACTTTGTCTCCCCAAAACATCTCATACACACGTTGGTGAGTTTAAGTCATTTATGTGGTTTGTGTTCAATGCAGCTGGAGGTCCGCACAACACCTGATGCGTGTGAGGAATTGCAAATTTTTTTTTTTTTTTTTTTTTTTTTTTTATCACATTAAATAGCTGCCACGTTGTTTGATTTTCTTTTTGTGAATTAAAGGGATCAGAATTTTACTAATACTGCTATGGAGTGACCCACTTTCTAATAAATTATGTACACGTGTTCTTATTAAGTAGCATATAAATGATCGCTCTATCTTGGGCTACGCTGGATTGGGACAAAAAAAATCGACCCTTGCATTTTAGCTCAAACAGGCCTACCAAAATTATTCATGCAGAAAGTACTTTCTTCTTGACCTCAACAGGGAGAAAACAGTGTGACCTGGGTGGTTTTGATCTTTAATGATTCTCATAGCTATTTTCTTGCAGCGCCTGGAGTAAATATCCTTTAGTCAGAGTAGGGAACTGCTTATTATACCTTCATCCGAATGAACCACCCTCTGCAGGGCTTTGCGTGCTGTTTGGTGCTGTTTTCAGGATGCTCTAAATGATACAGGAGTAGAAATTCCTCAGTATTTGAGGAGATACGGTTATAATATGGTTACGGGAATCCGAGACACCCCCTCCTGTGTGAAATTGTGTCGGCCCAAAGGAAAGTGGCACGTCTGTCGGATGGCCAATCCAGCCCTGATCCTGGGAATCCATCACAATGAGCAGTTTATTTTGTTATGGTTACATAATTGCACGAGCAGTTTAGAACAGACACACTTAACAACACCGTAATATACAGCTAACCCCTCTGTGATATACTTATAAAAAGCTGGTTTATAATAACCAGCTTTGTCTTTGCCTTTTTAGCTGTACCAGAATCCCTGGCGGCTGCCTTTTGCATGGGAGAAACCTCTGGATGTGGAAGTCTTGAGGACAATGGCATGGGAAGAAGAAAGGGAAAAAGGATTAAATCAGATGACGCTGAAGGTAAAATGCCAAAGAACTTGGAACAGACCTGTTTTTTGCTTGTAAGAGCCATCATCAGCATTACACAGAGTTCTTATGGTCATTTGAATTAACACACATCATCTGTAACATACGACAGAATTCACATGATATCCTTCAGGATGTTATATGACATTTGTCATATAACATGGGTTGAAACTTCTTGGCTTAGGATGCATTGTTCTTCTCCTTCATGCGTCAAAACACCCACACATCTGTGTCTACTCCTTAACCTCCTCCACACACATGTCCTGTGGTTGAACAAAAGACTTGTCATTTCTCGATTTCTTAGAACACAGTTACCCCTTTCAGGCTAAACTCTTTTACAGTGAGTTTACTTGTTTTTTAGTTTCCCAACAACTAAATGTAAAACATTCTATTATTGTGGTCGATACATAAGATGTATACAATTGTAAGTGCAAGAGCCTGAGCATAATTGAAAAAGCAGTATAGCAGGGATTTCCCTCACGGATATATAAATGTCATTCTTGCTGCTTTGCCTGATACTTTGTGCCATTATGTCTGGAATCATAGCATACACGCTAAAAGTCAGTCTAAAAGGCAATAACTAACCACAGTCGAGCTTGTTAATGTAAAAGAACAAAAACGTTCATCTTCTGTAGACTAAATAATATTTTTTAGGCATTACTAATTGAGAATCTTTCCTTTCTCAGGTATTTGATATCCCACACAAGGTGTTTCAGAGCGTCATCCGACTGAGTTACTCAAAAGGTAGGAATTACATACATCAAATTATTCCGGGATAGCTGGGGAGACAAACTTCCCAGAATTGTGAACCCTACTCTGTGAGATTATTTGAAGTGGTTCTGGTCATGCTTGCCACCAAGCCAACTTGAACAACATAGAAATCCAAAAATGAGACCTGGGGCAGTTTAAACCAGTTGTGTTGTCCTATTCTTGATTTTGTCTGCAGTGATGGAGAGACTTGATCTACACCACACTCACTTAAAGTGTGAAGGTTAGTAACAAAATACTATCTTAGCCCTAAATAAATGAAATGAAATTGATTACCTTTAGCTGACTGATCCATGTTGGACTGTTTTTATATCTGTGCAGTTCCACAGCGTGAAACTTACAGCAAACTCCAACAAAACGAGAGATTTCCTCTGCTCGGTGAGTACTACCGGAGAGAAAAGGTTTTGCCAGATATTTGAAATGCACTTTGGGAATTTTTGACTTTTCTTTGCCTTATCATGGCAGGTTGTCAGTTCGTGGTCAGGCACGACGTGTGTGTCAAACGGAATCGGCTAACAGAAGTGGGATTCCTGTGTTTGCTCTGTGAGAGGCGGTTGTTAGACGATGAATATTACGCTCATGTGTTCAGTCGGGAGCATGTTGCAACGTTTCTGGTGAGTGTTTTTATTCACACTTAACTGCATTATTTTTCCATTAATGGTGACTGTTATGCTTTTATTGTCGCTTAGTATCGCTTGTGATTATTTGGGGTGTTAGGGTAAAGGCAGGCAAACAGCTGCACAGTTGGAAAAATCCAATGCAAGAAGCACCGTGTCTGTAAGCTGTTAAATTATTACTGTTCTTCTATATCTGTGAGATTTAGACTTTGTTTGGGCAGAGAAAAGAAATACTTTCAAATGAGAATTAAATGTGGTATTTCTTACTGCAGTAGAGTTATTCTCCAGATATTTCTTAAACTATCTCTTTAAACCTGGAATAAGTTATCCATTTTATTTTTTTGGTTGCGACTTTTTCTAAATGCATTCATAATGATGTGACCTTTTTGCCTCAGCAGCATAATCACTAATGATATGTCAAGTTAATACAGCACATCTTGATGGCAGGAATGTGCTGTCAGTTAAAATCAAAACCTATCATGCAATTTGTTCCTAATTTGCATGTTTATGTTTTAATGTTTTATTTCTTAGGACTCACTCATTCTTCATATTCAAATACTTTTTTAAATAACTAATTACATTAGTTCAACATTTGTTAATATCACTGTTATTTTGTCACTGATTTCAATCTTCAGTATTTTGTTGCAGTACTTAAATATTCTATGTTCACAATTTTCATTTCCACATCCATAGCTGATTTTATGAGTAATGATGATGATGCTGTTAAAACTACTGCTTTACCACTACTTAGTTATTTATTATACAAGACAGGGAAAAAAAAACTACTGTAATTAGTTCTGCAGTCATTTTAACCCTTGTGTTGACTTCGGGTCACCCTTTTCAATTTTTGTTTTGTATCAGAAAATATGGGATATAGAAATAAGCGCTGAAAATGTGTAAGAGACAAATTTAACAATTTAAAACGTTGGGAAAAGCAAAAAAAAACTGTGAAAAAAAAGGTGTCAACATTTTTTTCAAGGTTGACGTGAAGACAAAACAAGGGTTAAGCATACTTTGATTATTCACAATTTGTTTCCCAAATAGTAACAAATTGCTACATTGTAATTGTTAATCTGTTTTAAGATGCATCTGTCAATACTGTTTGTTAGCTTTAGCTAGTTCCTTTTCATCCTGGGGACCATGAAGCCACACAAATAAGTACAATAATGTCAAGAAAGGAGGGTCTAAATATTTGGTGTATTAGATATTGTATACATATAAGTGTAGCGAAAAACAAATACCCGTTTGCTAGACTAAACATTTGTGCTTTGTGTGTGTAGGACCGTTTCCACCCAGGCTCCCAGAATTCGAGCACAGATGCGGAGACCTTATTGGACTTGGCAAAACAGGCAACGCGTTTTCACTCCATATCACACATACAGGTATTCTATACCAGAAATTAAGTTTCTATACCATCTTCATGTAGCCTCTCCAGCCATGCACCAATGCTTTTGTCTCCATATTTTCTGCCTTTTAAAGGTAATAAAGTTGAAAAAGCCCATTTGGGAGCCCTGCTCGTATTCTAAAGGTGAGTCTTTGTCTTTGTATTACAATGAATGATCCATATTGGCATCTGTGACTGAATTGATTTTTTTTTTGACTGATTTATACTATTTTGTTCCAGCAACATTCATCCTGGCAGCTGCAGCTAAGAGAGACAATGTATACTATAAACCCCAAATAATGCCTAAAAAGAAGCTGGGTAAGTCGAGCAGAATACTCATTTTGAGAGTAATGTTGATGTTTTATGTTCAGTATGACAGTGGTACCAGTACGACTATGGAAACATTCATATTTGGAGTACTTGAGGCTTTGGTTACCCTGGTGGGAGATTTGTTTGTTGTTGTTTTTTATTTTATTTTGTGTAGCAGTAAAGAAAAATAAAACAAGTGTGCATGTTGCTTTCTGCTAATTGGTTTTTATGTTCACCTCATCCACTATTTTCCTTATCATTTATTGCATTTGTATTATTGCTTATTCAGGTGATACTTATAAAACAGTCTTGATAATTCTATAATCTAATGCATTTTTTTTTTGACGTGTATGTTTCTCAGTCCCCAGAAAAACCCTGAAAGACGTTGACAAGGACAGTCAGAATAACAGCAGGATGATGGAGGGGGGTGAGAAAACGTGTCAAAGATGTACAGAGAATAGTGAGGTGACCCTGAAAAAGATTTCAGTAGAAGTTGGTGCTGAAGTCACCAATACAGACGGTGTAGAAAGTTCTACACCAAGTGAAAAAGAATCAGAGCAGAGAAGGGAGGTGTTTTCAAAAACTAGTTCAGAGGAGATAAAGAATGCAGGAAGTGAGACATGCCAGGAGATAAAGGTGAAGATAGAAGACCTAAAGGAGAAGATAGAAGACCCTAAAATGAGAGAACCAAGTGGGCAGACACTAGAAAGCTGCAAGGACACAGACAAGAATTCAAGGACAGATGGCAAAGATGCCCTGACACAGTTGATCCAGAAAAGGAAAATCTCACAGGACACCTGTCCTGTTGAGAATGCCAAGCAAGAAATGAGCCATAAAAGGCAGCGGCTCACCTTCAAAGATGACGCATTCTGTAAAGAACCGCAAAACTTGCCAAGTTACGAACACGAGGAGGTAACCACCGCAGACAAGGGAGACAGTGGCAAACAAAGTCATGAAACTGCAAAGGACAAAGGTATGTAAATGCCATATTGAGGTTTTTGGAAGATTTTTTTATTTTTTTCTTCTCAGTGTTTCTATGAAAATGTTTGTTGTTACAGCATCTTCTAGCGTGAACCACCAACAAGATCAATTGTGGAAGTATGTCAAGAGGAAGAGCCGAGATCCTGTCGTTGGTCAGTGCCTTTTTTTTTTTTTTTTTTTTTTTAAAGAATCCATGTTCGACCTAATGTAAAAGAGTCTTGTGTGATCTACTGTATTGTAGAATACTTGGTCAGTTTGGTCTACTGTTAATGTTGTTTTACTGATAACAACTGATCATATTTTGATTCCCCATAACATTTTATTGTTGTTTGCTTGAGTTTCATTCATTTTCTAATTAAATAAGAATGTTTCTATCCAGGGAGGCGATTTCTTAGCCAATATTAATAGTTAACAATATATCTTCTAGGCTTAAGTGCACTTCTTGAATGCCACTGCAATGAGCGTGACCCCATCTACTTTTGTGAGTGCTGCTCTCTGAAGATCAAAGAGAAGGACATCATTGCCCATGTTACCGGACCCTACCACCAGAAGAGCTACCTGGTGGTGAGTAAATGTTAAAAGGATAGGTTTGGATTTTTTTGAGTCCATTTTAATGGACCTCTCATATGCGATATGTAGGGCTGAACGATTGCATTTGCGATAATATTGCGATATGTTAAAACGTGATTTCCTAATTGCAAAGGCTGCGATTTGGTCACGTGACTCACGAGAGCAAATCAGTCCGCACTCCGCAGAGAAAGCATCAACTTAGGTAAATAGAACGCGGCATTACGCCGCCTTCACACCAAGGGGGTAAGCGAGCATCTGGAATGCGTAGCTCCTATTGCACCATTTTGATGTTAACAAGTGATCACCCACCGTTAGCATTCCATTGACTGCCATTCATTTTGACGTCACTTTGACAGCGAATAATTTTACATCTGAAGCGTTTAAAGACTATTTGTCCATTGTTCATTTCTAAAGAAACAATGTATAAAAGGCTCCGTTACCTTGTACCTCACGTTATGGCTCCGTAGCAGATGTTTTTGTAAAAATAGGCTAACGATTGTGTCATAACCAAGTGACTTACTGTCGCATAGTAGAGGAATTACCGTATAGTACAGGCTGCGCAGTAAAGGAAGAGATCACCGGAAAAGTGCTTCTAATAGCCTTCACTGGTCTCCGTCCAGAGCAACGGGGTCTGTTGGTCCAGTTTATGTATGTCAATGCTTCACACTGGCAGTTGAAATAAGCTCCGTAATACGCAATACGCCCCCAGCGGACGTCGTACTAACCATACCGTTGAAAAGCTTCGAAGGCGACTCACAGAAATGGCAGAGAGACTAGAACGACTGATAAGTGTCTGAATGTACGATTCTCTATGACCGCTCTTATACTGATATAATTAGAAAGGCTGCTGCGTGGAGAAAAGTTGCCCAGGACGTTGACATGTCACGTCGGTTATCGCTATATGTGATATAGCGGTATAATGTCAGTTTGATGTCTGTTGCTAGCTAACCAATTAGCATTAGCAGGTTTGTTTATCAGTACCATAGCAACGCTAACTGTACGCCGTACCTTGGGCAGATTTCTGTCATTCAAACAACTCTGAGTTGTAGTTTAAAACTTGTAAGGGTTTTATTCGGGCTCCAGTCCATACATGCAGTTAATGAATACATACGATTAGCTCTGATTAGCGGTTAGCTCCGTTATAAAGATATGGAGTGGAGGAGTAACCAACAACCAGACTCTGATAAATGACGTTCGGGGAGCTTTCACAGCAGCGTGGCCACGTTGTTTCAACGGTTTTATTAGTACAGTTAGCTAATCCCACGGCAACACCTGCATGCTACTACCAAAGAATTTCTACTAACGTAACGATAGCCTCTCTGAGCAAGTGCAGCGTTGTTGACGCTGTCTGCACACGGCACGCAACTTCTCTGTGCGCTGTTAAAGAAAATACAACGATGTATGTATTTTTACTTATTTAACTGTCTAGTAAAGTTCAAAGACAGTGTTTAAAAAGTGCAATCCACATGTTTAGCTACATATGTCTATGTAAATAATAATAAAATCTAAATACTAAGTGTGTTTTTATATTTCTGCATTTCTTTCATATGAATGTTTACACCAGGCTTGGTCAGTGCTCAATATACTACTGTGACTGAAGTAGTTAAATATGTGTAATCATATAAATTCATGCATCACCTAATTTCATCATCACATACAGACCTGCCCTCCAGGAAAGAACAGTTTGTTTAATCTATCTAATCTTGTGTTCATACTATACAATGATTTATTTCTAGTTTTTGTTGAATAATACAGAAGAGAACTTTAAAAATATCGCATATTGAATAGCAATCGCAATATTATTTTTTTAAATCGCAATTAGATAATTTCAAAAATCGTTCAGTCCTAGCGATATGTACATTGAAAGGCTTAATGCTTATTGTAATCCTTCCTCCTCTCCATACTGGCCATGAAGAGATATTCATAGAGCAAAGAAGTGGGGGACAAAATCCACAGTGCTCGTTCTGTGCATAAAAGCATGCCAAGTTAGCAAAGTTTGAAAAATGTTAAGTTGAATCAGCGTGGTATAGAAGTTTTAAAATACAGTAGTTATATATTATAATATTATGGCGTTTTTCCACTGCATGGTACCTGCTCGGCTCGGCCGCGGTGCCCCGTCCTCCCTTTTTCCATTGTAGATTTAGTAGCGCCTCGTGCGTGAGGCGAGCGTGGCCGGTCGTCACAGCGATGCTGCAGGAAACTGCTGCGACCTAACGCGACACACACAAGGGGGTAAGCTTCAATTCAGAACTCAAACCTCCGATGGCGCCATTTTGTTGCTACAAAGCGATCACCTCCTGTTAGCATTCCACTGACCGCCTTTTTTTTTTTTACGTCACTTGACTGCAAATAACTTTACATCTGAAGCGTTTAAGGACTGTATTTGTCCGTTTAATTCTAAAGAAACACAACAATGTATAAAAGGCTCCATTACCTTGTACCTCACGTTATGGCTCTGTAGCAGACGTTTTTGTAAAAATAGGCTAACGATTGTGTCATAACCAAGTGACTTACTGTCGCACAGTAGAGGGATTACCGTATAGTACAGGAGAAGCTCGCAGGCAGTTTGGACTTACATGAGATGTTTAGGTTTAATTACTAATGTTAACTAGCATGTTAGTTAGCAATAATTAGCCTGTGCTTATGTTATCTTCTTACATATACCTACACTCTCCGTCTCTGTAAGATTGGGAATGATTGAGATTTCTCTTGGCACAGCTACCAGAAGACTTACAACTTTCAGACACGTTGCTCACGTCACATTTACGTTGTCTCTGTCAGTTGGAGGCTGCGCAGTAAAGGAAGAGATCACCGGAAAAGTGCTTCTAATAGCCTTCACTGGTCTCCGTCCAGAGCAACGGTCAATGTCAATGGACACACACACACAGAACATCGAATGTGTGTTTTCATTGAGGTTGTTTTTGATTCTCGGCATGTGACTGTTGCCTCAACCAGAAAACGAAGAAGAAGAAGCTGGAGGCAGCAAAAAAAATAAAAAAAATACAGCTTGCTAAACTATTTAAAAATGGCGTGTTTTTTTTTTTTTTTAAATTGCTTTTACACAACCAACGAAATGTCGACGGTAGACCCTAAAGATGTGTTTTGGTGTGAAGAAGAAACGCTCATTAAAAGATGTCGCGGATGACCTGAGACTTTTCCTTGAAAGACTTCGGACTCGACTCTAGTGGACTTGCAGGACTTGTGAACAATCTATATTTTTAGGAAACGTCTGATGAGCTTAATTGTTATTCCCCTTACTGCGTAACCTTTAACATAGCTACTTAACATGTAATACATGACTACCTCGGCCACACGGGAGAGAAGACAACAAACATGCCGACCGCAGCGGCAGCTAACAAGTGAGGGACAAGGACTGCAAATTAGCAGAGGCTAGACATCCTAAAAACCCTTGCATCTCTCATATTTGGTTGTGACAATGTTATAAGTAATGTCCCTGATAAATAAACAATAAATTAAACAATTGAGTATTTAGGATTTCCTAACCTGAGATGAAAAGTTAATTCCTAATTTGGAATTACAGAAGCAAATCCTAATTTAGACACTTCCTATCTTGACTTAAGACTGGAATTTTTCTTTAATACGGCAGGTATTTTGTTTTTACCCCATTCTATACACGTGTGTGTATATATAAACACGTGATCTGTTTTGTAGGGATAAGGGAAAAAATCATTAGAGTGATATCTTTCGTGGCAATAGTGTATCAATACACAGATGCCAAGTATCTATCTTTTATGATCTATGTGTTGGTCAGTCTGTCTACTTGACAATCCCATATTGCAGCAATACAATTGAAGTGAGATGAACCAACAGAGAAAAGTATCTTTTTCAATTAAACTAAAATGACAACATTTTCCTTTGGGGACATCATTTGAAATTGGGAAAAATCTGAAGTTGGAAAAAGGGTAATACATTGCAGAATATCGCAATATGATTAAAATCGCAATAATATTGTATCATGATGATATTGTATCGTGAGGCCTCTGGTGATTCCTACCCCTTCTGAAAGAGCGTTTCTGACATTAGGGGTTACAGAGACTCCCACCCCCACCATTGATTCACCAGAGGGAGGAGATCAGACGTTTGGCTGCTTCGTTTGAACAAGAAAATGGATATGGAGAGGCTCAGGTTTGGTCCTTGTTCTTTCATTTGTGGAAATTGTTGTAACAGTCACTTCATAAACTGAGATAGAAAATAGAACCATTTTCCTTTGGCCAGCCCAGGATAATGTATAACATAACGTTTTACCAATTGTTGTTGTCTGGACTCCAGGTTGTTGATCTGGATGAGGAGATTTACAATAACCTCTCAAAGCAAAGCTTTGAATCAAGTAAGGTTACACCTTACCTTAATTTTGAGACTGTTTTTCTTCTTTTTTTCTCTTAGTAGTTTTGGTTGAAGCTAATTTATTTCAATTAACATGTGAATACGAAAGTCACAACCTTTACTGTACAGTATTTCTTCTGTATTTCCCATCTACACAGCCATGCAGACAGTGAAGGCACTTCAGGATCAGCAGCACGGTGGACGTGAACTTCCTGTGGACACCTCAGTCACCCTTGATGCTGAAAATGAGCTCTGTCAGGTCAGACAATTTGGCATTATACAACAAGTAGATCAACAAGGCTATCTGATTGGCCAACTAGACATTGAGATAGTAATCAAATCAGAATGACGGCACACCATGCTCATCACTATAAATATCACTCTGGCATTTCCATGGCAACACTGTAATTTCCAGACTTGAATCAAAAACTGTTTTTGAAATGGTTTTTATTCATGAAAATAAATCACATCTTTTTCTTTTCTTTTTTCAAGGTCTTAGTTATAACAAGATTCAGAAACTCCGATTACACAGATTACCCTTAAAGAGGCTTTAGAATGTTTAAAGCGTAACTCTCACAAAAATGCAACCTAGAGTCTTTTTGAAAATGTACCCGAGTCAAACTTTAATTTAAAAGCATAATTAGGACGGAAACGCCACTTTTAAGATTTACCGTAATTTAGTTTTTCGGTCAAATGGCCTTTTGAATGGGAGTGCTAGGGGCGCTACTGTGATTGCATCAAAATCACTATTTTTAAAACCCAAAGAAGGCTCGACACAACATGAAATGTTGCTTTTCTCACCAGGGGCTCTACACATGAACTCCAGCATTGAGACCATTGTTTGTGTACACAGTTTACTAAAAAGTCACTTTAGCTGTTGTTTCCGCTCGCAGCCATCTTGCTGGTCAAAAGTAGTCGATCTCCAGATGCAACTTAACAAGGAGGAGAGTAAAGATGGAAAGCTCCTAAAGCTTAGTTCCATATAAATGCACGGATAATACGTTGTTTTGTCGTTGGTGAAAAACAATATTGACCTTTGTTGGGTTTTTAAAAGTTAAAACAATGTTAATATTTGGTACCAATGTACTTTTAATGTTTTGAGGTATTCACAGATGTACTTTGCAGCTTGCAAGCTTGCAAAGTACATGTCTGGGGTCATGTCTATCAATTTGCATACTGGAGGAGACTTGTCTAAACAGGAAAGATAACATCTGTCCCACCCTTTTGAGAGCCTCCCCTGCTGTGCTGAGACTAGATTAGAACAAAGGAAATGTTTATCTCTGTAAGATTGAATAGAATAGACCCTCCCATTATCTGTGTCCGGGAGCAACCCCCAATGTGCATGCTACAGGTATGGCCTCACCTAAGCCAATGAATAAAGACAATTCGTGGCTGTTAGTGTGACTCCCGAAGGGGAAGCATGTTTTTGAAGTCTGCTGCTGGCAGTGTTTTCAGTGTTTTTAGTGTTTTATTGTTTTGACATGTCATTCATATCATTCTGTTTAGTTAAATCTTTTGTTAATTCTTCATTGGACCCAAGCCTCTCCTTCCTCAGAGATTCAACAAACACGTCCCAGAATTTTTCTTAACAGTTTTGTAGTTGAAAAAGGAGCCTCCTATAAGTGACATTTCCTCCTACGGAGTCAGTTCATTCACATTCGTAGATCAACTCTTTTTGACTGGCAAAGATGGCTACGAGCAGAAACGACCGCAAAGTGAGTTGTTCAAAACCTTTCTCTTTAGTAAACTCTGTGTACACAATGTTCTCAATGCTCGAGTTCATGTGTAGAGCCCCTGGTGATACTGAAGTTTCATGTTGTATTGAGCCTTCTTAGTGTTTTAAAAATAGTGATTTTGAAGTGGTCATAGTAGTGCCCCTAGCGCTCCCATTCAATAGGCCATTTGACCGAAAAACGAAATTACAATAAATCTTAAAAGTGGCGTTTCTGTCCTAATTATGCTTTTAAACGAAAGTTTGACTCTAAAATAGGCAACATGGCAACACTTTCCTAAAGCCAAATGGCGTGTTATCTGTATGCATTTTGAGCTATCCACGTGTATGTCTATGCTGTATACAGCGGATGTAAACATACACACCACGTGGCGTCACCACGTTGCGTGTTATCGCAAGAACGTGCCGTACTACTACTCCTGCTATTTTACAGTTCATGTTAAATTAATTTATACGGAACCCTACCGTAAGCGGCAGCTGCCACTGACACAGTGATGCACATACTTTTCCATAGTAGTCATTCAGTGTTTTATGTTCGCTGCAAAGACTAACTAAATCACCTGATTAATGCAACGTAATCACATCATCTCCTGGCCATTTTTCACCACAGAAAGCTGCTACCAGCCAGGCTAAAAGCTAATATAGTTAAACAAGGGCATCTGTCTCAACTAACGTTAAGGTTCAGAGCCGCGACGCTGGAAATGTAACACTAATCTACAACAGCAGTCTGTCTGTTATAATGTAATTTACACTGATTTAAGTGCTCTTGGATACACAGTTTGTTGCAAGTGTGTGACATGCAGGCTCTGCATGCACAGCAAACCACCAATCAATGTTGATAAATGTATCAAACAGCCAAAGCAGGCCCCACTAGTTGACCACAACCTGAAATTTTTTGAACATGAACAACTCAAAAAATGGGTGTTAATAGTGACATGCTTGCTTTTTTTTTTTTTTAAACCCCTTAACCCAGCTTAATGCCCCCCATACAAATAAAATAAAAAAGGGATACAGGTCTCAGAGAAGAAGATAAATAATGTTTAGACTTTACAGTACTAGTAGGTTACAACACAGAGGCAAGATATAACCTTGGACCTTATTGACATAAGGTCCAACCATTCATCATATGAGGAAGGTGTGTCTGAGTTCCAGTGTCTAAGAATGACTCTGCAACCAGAAACCATAGCTAAACGGCACCATAGCGTCTGTTGTCGAGATGTGTGTGTATCCTCCGGTACAATACCCAACATACACAAGGCAGGGTTCTTACATAATGAAAGGCAAAAAATATTATTAACCAATTGTACGATTTTCTCCCACATTTCCTCCACCATGTCGCATTCATATAACATATGAGCCATAGTTCCTTTATCTTTGTTACATCGCCAGCATAGTGCAGTATCCCTTAGTTGAAGTCTAGCCAATGTGCTTGGAGTCCAGTAGCATCTGGATAATCATTTTATAATTTATCAGCTGGGATTGAGTTTCCTTGATCACACACCCTAAATCTCTTTCCCATGCCACTTTAAGACCATTTAAGTTAGGTGCGTTAGCACCTCTAATATAGGCATAAAAAACTGAGCCCAACCCCTTTTTGTGACCGTTAGCAGCAGACATAAGCTGTACATCCGTTGGTGGGTCAGGACCATTGTTTAGAGTTGCATGGAGACAATGTCTTATTTGGAGGTATTTTCAAAAATCAGTGTTTGATAGCCTGTAAGTTCGTTTTAAGTGATTGAGACCACATGTTCACCCTCATATAGGTTATCTAAATACCATATTCCCTTATTAGCCCATTATATCCAGCAGAAAGCCTTTTTATCTATTTGTAGCTTGGTGTGCCAAACTGAGGCTCAACATGCATGCATTATTGATATCATTCACTTTAGCCGGGATTGATAGTATTATATGAATACAATGGTGTCATGTCAGTCAACCAGTCTATTTAACCATCTAATTTACATTTTCCAAAATCACTTCAGAAGAGTAGTCACAGCGCTTACTTGCTTTGGTTTTTGTAAAGCATTAAAGTTCAACAAAGACTGGTTCACATAAGAAAATTTCCTTTTTCTTTTCTATGTAGATGCACTCCCTTACAAAATCACCCCAGTAGTTGAGAATGATTTAGTATTTGTAAATAGGTAGTCTTTTTTTCATATTGCAATATATATCGCGGGAAAAACAAAATATCGCAATGTAATTTTTTTTCAATATTGTGCAGGCCTATAGGGAAATAAGTTTGAACCCAAACAACTGCATGGTGAGTTGATGAAACAAATAACAAGGAAATGCAGCTTCATGTCAGCCTGATTAGTTGTGTAGCTCTTTGGCAGCTGAAAAATGAGCGGTGTACTTAATATGTTTGTTTCATTTTATTTCACAGGTGGTGAAGATGGAGATTAATGAGGCAGGCACCCCTCTGACTGTTTCAAGAAGTAGTGAGGTCAAAACCGAATTAACTTCAAACACAACCGTTGGACCATTAAAAAAATCAACCACTTCCAAATTGTGGGGGCCATCTCAAACTACAGCAAATCTGGATTCTGCTGCAAATAACTCCACAATAACCATGACAGCCATCTCCAAGCTTCCAGTCAAATCTTCCAACTCTACCCCAGACACCACCAAATTCTCCAAACCCATCTCCAAACTCTCAGCTGCCCCATACAGCTGTACTACAGTCACCAACAAATTAAGACAAACTGCCAACGAAAGTACAGCAACCACCTGTAAATGTACTGCATCCTCCTCCAACCCTAGTGCCACCATCTCAAGCACGACCTCAACCACAAAATCTGCAACATTGTCCAAACCACCGGAAAGAACTGGAGCTGCAGCCAAAGTTCCAGGGACTTCATATAAAGTGGCCACTGCCTCTAATATGGAATCCACAGTATTGCCTGAAGCTGCCTGCAAAACTGCACCTGTCTCTAAAATGGAAAATGTCTCGAAAAAATCTGAAAATGCATCCATAACTGTGGTCGCATCTCAAATTACGATGAAATCTGTAGCCCCTGCTAGAATGACTAAACCATCTGTTCAATGTGAAAACACTCAAGCCTCTGTTAAGGCTGCACCTATAAGGAATTCTGTGGGATCAACTGTTAATGTTGCATCAAAGATTCATAAGAGTAAGGCACCTGCAGCCCCCCACCTGCACGCCAGGTCTGAAAATAATAATCCACTACATACCTCCGCAAGTAAGACAAAGCTAAAGGAAACCTCTCCTAGAGTTGGTAAGTATTATTAGTTTTACAGGAAAAATTACTCAGTCTCTATGAATTGGTCTCTTTTTGGTTTAATCAGATGTTTGCATGGTTTCTTTACTTTATAGGCTTAGACCAGCTGATTGTAGTGAGATGTGGAGAAAGGAAGCGAGTCTACTGTCAGTTGTGTTCAGTCGTGTTGACGAGTTCCAGTCACCCAATGGAATTCACCCACCAGTTTAACTATGTGGTACGTGCTTTATAAGTCTGGTTGTAGAAAATGTATCTTGTAAAGCAGGGCAGTATTACAGATGCTAACTGTGTGCCCTTAATGATCTTACTAGAAAAAGCAGCACCCTGGGTGGAATGCCACGAAAGACAAGTCGATCGAGCTGCGGAGCAAATTGGCCAAGATAGTGAGCCATTTGGCTGAGGTTGAGAAAGATGTAGGATCCCCATCCAATAAGGTGACCCACTCAAGCCTCCTTACACATTCAAAATCACCCAAAATTGACAGTCTGTGTGGTTGATAATCTGCTTTAAGGGTGTTATGCAGTGTGTACATGAATTGGCTTTAAAAAAAAATTATGGCTTTTAATTGTATGAGTGTTTTTGTGCCTTACTTTCTGCTAGGAAGTGGAGGTGAAGATTGAGGAGTACAAAGAGCTGGCAGATCTTCCAGTGGTCGAAGGTAAAGATATCCTAGTAACTCACCAAAACACGACTTACAAATGTAAAAAATAAAATAAAATAACAAAGAGCCCTCTGCTGTTTGTTGAACTGTTCAGCAATATTAGCAGATAACTGTCTGAGGAATTATCCCCCTAAAAGCACAATACTGTAGATGTTTATTTTTATCTAGAGAAAAACCCTTTTACTGTAAAACTATAATATAAAGTGTATCTGTAAGTTAAAGAAAATTGTTTGCAATTGGGAATAATTAAAAGCATCCAGTTGTATAAATGTATAAATAAATGAAACAAATCATCTGTTCTCACACATCCGTATAATGGACATGCTAGACTCTTATACCCCTTTTCCACCAAAGTTTGCGTGTATATGTGGGATTTTTAAACCTAGGTTAACCTGAAAATAGTCAATAGACTCCTTTCCCATGGTCAGTAGATGAGTATGCCTATCTGTAAGATCTGATTGGCTTAAAAAAAAAGTATGGTCTGATATGATAATGATGTGTTCAGTCTTCAGCATAAACCATGTAATTTCATACCATATCAACTGTCTCTATTTACAGTCTTTTGTATCCAGATGAGCGGAGTCACCGTTATCAAACCTGAATAAATGATAAATCATTCATGCCAGTTTACATTCACAATTGTCTTAATTATATCTTGCTTCTCAGCTATTGAAAGGCTGAAAGAAAAATTGGAACTGCGAGACTCGCAGGTCTTATCACCCCCCACAGCCGGTACTGCACAGGTTTTGAGACCGCAGTTTCCTTCCGCCAGTCCATATGAAGCTTCAAGCCCAGATGACGGTAAATTCAGGTGTCCTTTCTAAGCACCATTTAAGTTTAAAAATGTATTTGTATTTTTCTCATTGTTGCCCCGTCTGAATTTTATTCTGAACTTGAGAAACTCATGTCTTTGGGATGTTATTAGAAGACCTCTGAATGAGGCCCAGAAGTATGTAATTATATTAAACCAATCACTGCAATTTTGTCTCTCAGGGATGTACATGCAACAGGAAGAAAAACGTTCTGATAACCAATCAGAGCAGGAGAAAAAACATGAGCTCAAGGCACTATTGATCCAGATTCCAGGTGAGAACCCACACGCCTACACACAAGATTGGTTCCAGATGCTCTACTCTTATACAATTCACACTTTTTGATATATTGGTTCTTAATTCAGAAATTGAATCCAGTTCAAAAGAGGAAGAAACTCTTGCTGTGAGTCAGTCGGACAGAGCTCAGAGCGTAAAAAGTTCAGAGCCAGAAGCTAATGACACAATTTCAGACCAGCTTCATTCGTGGCCGATCTTGAATAAAAATGAGCCCAATCCTAGCGTTCACGACGCAGGCATTGCAGGTATGTTGGTTCTGTGTCATACTCATGATTCACTCATATTTTAAGTCACTATTATCATTTGCTATTTGTGTATTATTTTTGTAAAATTAACCAATTGTAGATACCACTGTTAATACATTTAAATATACAGTGTCTTGTCATTGTTAGTCCTTGCAATGTTTTCTCTTCCTTCTCATTTACACAAATCTACCATCTCACTCATCCCTACCTCCCAGCAGTCCAAATGCAGAAGACTCAGGGTGCCGCTGACTCCACGGGCAAGTTTGCTCAAACCTTTGATCCCGAGAAGAGACAACAGCAGGAGAGAAGTGATCCAAAGTTACAGGACACGCGGAAGGTGCTGGAAGGCTCTCAGGAAACATCACTTGTAAAATTCTTCAACCAGAACCCGCCCTCTTATGCTACAACGGTGAATACACAACAACAGAACCAACTAAGAACCAGCGAGAAAGCAGAATGTGTATCAAAACACTCACAAGGTAGGTGTTAAACGTACAATATCTTATTTGAAAGCCGGTAGTGGTCTCTCAAATGAAATCTATAAGAAAAGCCCTATTGAAGGGCGGCTCTTGGCGTGGCCATATTGGATTCGTAATATCGCGGGCGGCAGAGGGAGGGATTGCAGCGTTCGCTAACTTTAGCTTCTTGTCTCATCTGGGGTCTAATAAACAGTAAATTCATCAAGCATACCGTCATTTTTGGACAATAATTTTGTATCGTTTTCACAGGGAAAAGCGCATGGAGCTGCAGTAATTTGTCTACATTCTTGAGGGTGTTGAAATATGACCTTGAACCAATCATAGGTAGGGTGTGTTTCCTTCCACAGCAAACCTTATTCCCTCCCATTAGTTCATGTCATTTCACAAAAGCATACAATATGTTAAAGACAGCATGTCGTCATCAGGTCTGGGATCTGTGTGGGAGTGTCGAGGGATAAAGCAGAATTCGTTCTACCTTTGTGAGAGCTGCAGGGAGACTCTCTCCTTCGGTGACATCTGTCAACACATGCGTAGCAATGAGCACAAGCTCAAATGCACAGTGAGTGTTGTCTCAATAATGCAAAATACAATGCAACAACAATACAATATAACGACCAAAGTATTTAACAATTGCTTCCATGTTTTTTTTTTTTTTTTTTTTTTTTTTTTTTTATGACAGATGCATGTGTTTCAGTGGAGGCACTACCCTCTGGATCTGCACTTCTGGCTGGAGGAGGATCTGCACCAATGGATGAAACTGGAACTTTTAAAGGAAGTAGCCCAGATGCTCTCAGAACAGGAGCGTTACAACAAGATAGATGCACAGGTAACTTGTTAGGTCCATGTATCATGCATGTTATCTCAAATGCCCATGGGGTATCTTTGGCAAGATATGGTTATTAATGTATTAATTGTGTTTTTAATAAGCACTGTAAATTGTGTTATTTAGGTGTGGCAATTCCACTCTGACAAACGGGACAAACAAAACAGTGTTGTGACATTATATTTATGCTCAACCCTCTGCTAGTTCTCCCAAAGGTCAAGGCTTGACCCTTTTTGGTACTTTCCCACTGATGCGATGGGACTGTTCCCCCAGAGGCATCTTAGTCTGGTCTTAATTACAGATTTACTACCCCGCAAATATCTTTACTTCTACTGCGGTGATAAATACTAACAAACCTTTTTGTCATGCACATTCCAAGAACCCTCATGTTACATTTATGATACTCTGGGGAACAATCAGGTTTGCTTGGATTAAAAAGGTTACATGGTACAGATTCAAAATGATCAATAGGAGAAGGTAAGACATTACTGAGAGATGGAACTCCCTGGAAATTGATGATGGAGATGCTCAAAGATGACGACTCCGATGATTTCAGATTATAGGCAGCTTTATTCAATATTGAACAATATTCTCAGGAGGGAGAGCATCTAGCCATGCACCGCTGCACAGACCCAAGTGCTCTCTCCGAATTTCGGATCGATCTTACAGTCTTACAGATCCTGAAACTCATCTGGAAACCCTCATCCATGATTTTGTCCTAATACTGTCAGGTTCCCATGCTCTGGTAGACTCAAGCATCCTGTAGGTCCCCTCCAAAGGCCATCTGTTACTCAATCAGTTATTCAATTAGTTACTCAATCGGGGCCTCTAATTTGTTATTAACTTAAACCTCTGAACCAGATTCCACCATCGCACGCATAGGGGCCTTTTTGCCTCCCTGTGACCTTCTCCCTTGATCGTAATAACACATTATAGAACATATGAAATGTGAAAATACATTTGAGTACATGCAGGCTTGATTATTTCACCTATCAATTACTATGCAATAAAGAAAGTCAACCATGATGCAATATATGTAATAAAGATATTCAAACATGATTATACATATGTGAACTTTCCCTTACAACAAGATGTTTCTTACGCATACAACTGCTTTATTTGTCTTAAAGTGGAAACACACATCCATCATGGTAATTGTTGCCGTTTGTGTCTTCTCTTAAAAGGTTATAATCATGAGAGAGGACCTGTATGAATATGTCCGGACAGCTTCGTTCGATGAAGGTAACCGTAAGCTTATTTAGCAAAGTGTACAGTGTGTATGGTCCATGGGAGTATACCATATTTTGTATCAACTGTGCTATTTGCTTTTTGTAGCTATAAAAGTGGTGCAAAAGATCACCAAAAGTCTACCCATCTGTACTCTACAACAAAAAGGTGAGTCCCATAAGCCCAGTTACAGGGTCATTTGCTTCTCATTCATATACACAGCCTTACTAGAATGACTAATACAAGCAGGATATGGGTTACAAGCTCTGCGTTTTGGTTTCTGTTGCCCAGACCAGCAGCCTGAGGCCCGGCAGAGTCCAGAAGAATCTCTTCCCATGAAGATGCAGCCAGCACAGGCACCTGAGACGGGCCACGGTGGCACAGGTTCAGGTCCACTCTTGTAAACAATTTGCTTGACTGTGCACACAAAATGTATTTTGTTACTAGTTAACCAGAAGCTAGCATGACTTGCTTAACACTTGTAGGTTTGTCTTGGTAATTCTCCGTCTATTATACATTTAAAATGATGTATTCATGTTTTCCGGTGCCTTAATTGTTTGTAATATGGTGTGAATTTGTGTCTTTTAATGTTATGTTGAGAATTCTGATGTTGACAAAATGTCTGAGCCTGCTTTGTGAATCTGACCCCATTTCTAATAAATCTTTTTTTATATACAGTGGCAAGAAAAAGTATGTGAACCTTTTTGGAATTTCATTGTTTTCTGAATAAATTTGTCGTAAAAAGTGATCTGATCTTCCTCTAAGTCAAGAGTACTGACAAACCTAATGTGTCCAAAATAATAACAAACAAATTCTGACTTTTCATGTCTTTATTGAACACGCTCATTCAACATTCAAAATGGTAGTGGAAAAAGTATGTAAACGCTTGGAATGAATAACTGGTTGATCCTCCCTTGGCAGCAATAACCTCAACCAGGCGCTTCCTGTAGCTGTGGATCAGACCTGCACATCATTGAGGAGGAATCTTAGCCCATTCTTCCTGGCAGGCCTGCTTTAGCTCTGTCATATTCTTTGGACGTCTCGTGTATGGCCCTCTTCAAGTCAATCCGTAGCATCTCTATTGGGTTGAGGTCTGGGCTCTGACTTGGCTACTCCAAAAGGCAGATTTTATTTTTCTGAAGCCATTCTGTTGTGGACTTGCTCCGGTGTAAATTCATATTCCCCTCAATGATTCCAAGCTGACCAGTCCCTGATGCAGCAAAGCAGGCCCAAATCATGAGGTTTCCTCCACCATACTTAACGGTTGGGATGATGTTTTCATGATGATATGTCGTGCCGTTTCTACACCAGATGTAGTGCTGTGTGGTATTTCCAAATAGTTGAATCTTAGTTTCATCAGTCCACAAAACGTTTTGTCAATACCGCTGTGGAGTGTCAATGTGCTGTTTTGCAAATTTCAGGCTTGCAGCAATGTTCTTTTTCGAAAGCAGTGGTTTCCTTTATGGTGTCCTGCCATAGATACCCTGCTTGTTCAATGTTTTACGTATTGTAAACTCATGAACGGAGATGTTAGCCAGTTCCAATGATGCCTTCAAATCTTTGGCTGTCATTCAGGATTGTTTCTTGACCTCATTGATGAGTCTTCGTTGTGCTCTTGGTGTCATTTTGACTGGGCGCCCACTTCTTGGTAGAGCAACAATCCCAAAGTGTCTCATTTGTAGATTGTTTGCCTAACTGTAGACTGGTGAATTTCTAAAGTCTCTGAAATAACTTTGTAACCCTTGCCAGCTTTATGTAAATCAACAATTCTTGATCGTAGATCCTCTGAAAGCTCTTTTTGGCGAGGCATGGCTCACGTAAGCGTGTTCTTCTTGTGCAGAGCAAACTCCAAAAGTTTGAGGTTTTTTTTATCAGTCAAAGTAGCTGTAGTCCACACCTCCAAACTCATTGTCCTAAAGAGACTCCAGGTGCGCTATAACCTGACTCCATTTAGCTTTTTTGAAGTCATTAACTCGAGGGTTCACATAATTTTTCCACAAGCACTAGGAGTTTTGTTTTGGCTCTCAATAAAGCCATGAAAGATCAATTTTTTTTTATTGTTTTAGACACATTATGTTTGTCAATAGCATTGACTTAGATGAAGATCAGATCACATTTTATGAAGAAAACCATGAAATTCCTAGCCTGGGTAAACCCTGACGAACTTCCGGCAAATTTGAGATTTGCTCTGCAAGTCAGTCTGGCAAAGAGCCCATTCAAACCCATTTCCAATGTCCCCAAAATCGAGGCACCAATCACAACCGCTGACCCCACAGTCACATTAGCTACAAAAGAGAGCGACATGCACTCGCTTGTGGGCGCCATGGTGGGAAGGAAAAAAGTAGGGCGTGGAAAGGCGACACCAAAAACCAAAATCAAATTTCTTTTTGTTGGATATTGGATGTGAAACGCATCACCTGGATTGTCGGTCTGATTGGTTGAAGGACTATCCAATGCGCCCAGAGGCATTTGAGCGGCGTCCGTTGGTGACGCCCCTTTGGAAATGAGCTGTCATCCATGACCTTTCCCAGACCCACTCTGTTACAACTGAGAAGGGTCTGGTGTCAACCAGGCTATGAAATTCCAAAAGGTTCACAAACTTTTTCTTGCCACTGTATACTGTATAATTTATCGAGAACGCCGAACTGGTGCTTATCATTTCCTGTCTGTGCTGTAATAAATTCAAGGTTTTCTTATTCCTCCTCCATTTTCTCTCTTAGGAGCAAGACATAAAACTGAGAAACATAATTTGGAAGAAACAGTTGGAGATTTGGATGGGGTCAAACAAAGCACAGTCTTGAGTCGTCTGGATGTGACTAGCGTATCCTCAAAGCCTGCTTCTGTTATCTCTCGTATCCCTGGGGCTGGAGCGTGTCTCAGTCTCCAAGAGCAACCAGAACCCAGACACCCAGTCTCACAGCACCAGAGGCCTTTCCCAGAGTTGCAGGTGAAACAGGCAGAGGTGCACTCAGAATCCCCATCTTCCTCTATTGTTAGTCCTAAAACAAGTCAAACCCAGTCAGTGTCTCCTAGAGATAAATACCTTCCAACCAGCAAAAAGAAAAAAAGAACAAAAAAAGAAAAAAGTAAAGGACCAACGGTTGGATCTGTTGAAACACTGGCCAGAAGTTTCCCCAGTAACCCCCAACACGAGGATCCTTTCAGTCATTCAAACCCCCAAGTAGCCTCTGAGTCCACTTCTGTTAACCCTCCTGCAACATCCACCCTCCTGTCCTCTAAGGACAAAGACACAGGACCTGGATTTGATGAACAGGACACATCCATTGTGGACTGGGCAGAGTTTACACGACTAATGGCTCTGGTGAGGGAGAAAAAGTCTGAGAAAAATATGTCCTCTTGCACATCCACTCCAGGTTATGGTGAGACTACTACCTCCTGCGCTAACAATTCTTCCGAAAGTGGTATGGAAAGAAGATGGGATCCAGAGTCTGTGCCGACTAAAATGGCCAAAATAACAACAAGATGGGATGTAAAGTGGCATCCATCCTGTGCTAACTCAGTGGAGAAGTTCTCAACAGCAGCTCCTGTGATCTTGGGCAACGAGAACCAACTCTGCACCCCTAATGCCAACAACTCATCTCTTGAGGGCTCCGTTTCAACGGGTGGCGACCTTTTGCTCGGAGCGACCGAAGCCAATGCAGTCGGTACCATGTTACCCTTTGCCAGCACTGCTGACCCCAGTGGCCCACAACGCCAGAAGAGTGTCGATGCTCAGAGCACCTCTGAAAACACAAGGCAGTTAAACCCTAGTTCCATCTACTGTGAAATCACTCGCGATAACCCAAGAACGATACCACAGCCAAGAGATTGCACAGAGACTGACAACACTGGGGTCCGTCAGTTGCCCATTAACACCATCGTAACTGTCAGGCAAACCCCCCATCAGCAGCAGTTTATGGTTGGCTATAATGGACAGGCGGACCACACTGAAGTAAACGGGGGCAATCGGGTCACTCGCATCGTCTCCCCAGCTGGAACGGTGAGCCTCAGTGACGCTTCAGGAGGATATGGTCAGTGCAGTCAGATGGCTTATGTCATAAATGGACAGTCGGGTTATTTTTCTTCTGAGGCTGTTGGAAGTTACACAACACCCAACAACCCTCCGGTATACAGTGGGAGTTCCTACCTATGTGAGGGGCAGTCTACAAGGGAGTTCTATCCAAGCCAGATTTACCCAGAGCAGGAAGCAAACCACTTCAGGCTGCAATCAACTGGACACGGTATAGCACCTCCACCGCTGGGAATGCAGCAGCAGTGGCTGTTACAGCAGCAGTACTCCTCATGGACAAGTAGCAACTTCCCTGGCTGCTGGACATGGCAAAGTGACCAATGATGTTGCCTACGTAGGCGCTGTTCCATTCCCGAATCCAGCCAACAATTCACAAATATCGAGTTACCTGAACGAATATAGCACCAACAGTATTGCTCCAACTCAGAACAGCAACCACATAACACAGAACACGCCTCAAGTTTACCTTAACCCTCCAATCATTAACAATCCTGCTACAGCCAACACTGACATCATATCCCAGGCATCTGCAAACTCCTTTTTTGCCTCTGGCACAGAGTTTTTTGTTGGAGCTCCCTCTGTGTTCAGTGCCACTCATCCATGAAACTACCTGTAAAACCATGTGAACAATCAGACCCAAGTTATTTCTGCTGTACGCCCATCAAGTAACTTGTTTTTCATTGCTTTAAATATGAAAGATGTGTTTGGAAACCTTTTCAAATATAATATTAAGCTTCTGTTCAGTTTTTAACCATTTCCTGTAAAAATGCAGTTCTTCTGTTAAATGTGAAATATATATTGTATATTTCTTCCATAAATGTCTTAATTTCCTATTTGGCTAAGACGAGTTTACTTGTTTTTGTTTCTTGTTGTTTTTCATAGAGAAATTACTTTATTAATAAAGATTGAATCTAACGGGTCACTTATCGACGCCCTACAACTCTTGGTACTTTGGCATCTCTAATATCCAAATTAGACAAGGGCACAGTTGCACCAAGGCTTTTTGAGTATTGGGAATAGGGATTAAAAAAAACTGTCTATATTCAAAAATCAATTTATGCAGAATTGGGTTATACACTCACCTAAAGGATTATTAGGAACACCTAAATTTCTTGTTAATGCCATTATCTAATCAACCAATCACATGGCAGCTGCTTCAGTTAATTTAGGGGTGTGGTGTTGGTCAAGACAATCTTCTGAATTCCAAACTGAATGTCAGAAAGAAAAGTGATCTAAGCAACTTTGAGCGTGGCATGGTTGTTGGTGCCAGACAGGCTGGTCTGAGTATTTCACAATCTGCTCAATTACTGGGATTTTCACACACAATCATTTCTAGGGTTTACAAAGAATTGTCTGAAAAAGTAAAAACATCCAGTATGCGGCAGTCCTCTGGGTGAAAGTGCCTTGTTGATGCTAGAGGTCAGAGGAGAATGGGCCGACTGATTCCAGCTGATAGAAGATCAACTTTGACTCAAATAACCACTCGTTACAACCGAGGTATGCAGCAAAGCATTTGTGAAGCCACAACACGCACAACCTTGAGGCGGATGGGCTACACCAGCAGAAGACCCCACCGGTTACCACTCATCTCCACTAAAAATAGGAATATGAGGCTACAATTTGCACAAGCTCAACAAAATTGGACAGTTGAAGACTGGAAAAATGTTGCCTGTTCTGATGAGTCTTGATTTCTGTTGAGACATTCAGATGGTAGAGTCAGAATTTGGCGTAAACAGAATGAGAACATGGATCCATCATGCCTTGTTACCACTGGGCAGGCTGGTGGTGGGGGGGTGTAATGGTGTGGGAGATGCTATCCTATCAATATGGGCCAACATTTCTAAAGAATGCTTCCAGCACCTTGTTGAATCAATGCCACAAAGAATTAAGGCAGTTCTGAAGGCGAAAGAGGGTCAAACACAGTATTAGTATGGTTTTTTTTCTTATAATCTTATAGGTGAGTGTAGACTGGGGCACTAAATTGACATATAGATTTTTTTTTTCAGGCTTTCTTAACTATTAAGCCTGTCTATCATTACAGATGGTTCTTCTGAGATAAAAATAGGTTCTGTAGTGTGGTGGAAGTTTCATGCAGCAGGGTGAGTAAAGATGTCTTCAATAACAAAGATGAGGAGAATCAAACTGTCTTGGTTTGTTTTATTACTCACAAGCAGAAACACAACTTCCACAAAACATCAGAGTGCAATGTGGAAGAGTCATAAGTATTATTGCTCGAGAGTGGACAGAAGGGACCTATACCATGAAGCTGGTTTAGGTGGCTAGCCAGCTATGTTTCAGTTTAGTTTCCACCAACCCTGGGTTTTAGGTACTATGAAAGTAGCTCGGCTTGAATCTGTGTTCGTTGCCATGGTATTGTTAGAATATATTTGTGAGAGTAAGAGTAACAGGTTTGTAGAGTTCATGATGCTGACCTTGTTGCCTTGTTTCCCATGGTTATGAGAGGCCATCTGGTGTTACAGTGATTTAACATTATAAAGGGAGGCTGAGATTATTGCCTGAGGAAAAAAAAAAGGTCATCTCTGATCAGGGGGGGAACGAGGCAACAATGGTCAGTGTTTTGCAAGCGCGTGATTTGTGACAGTATGAAGATGACCTGGCTCTCAGGAAACTCCTTAGTTTGTAGGAGATTAAAAACATACAAGTGTTCGGACTCAACAATAGATACTTGTCTCTATTGAGCTGAGAATGAGAGAACTCAGGGTCATGTTTTCATACAGTGTGTTTAGCTGGCTGCAGCCAGAAGAACGGGACTACGTCCAACTGATAACAGCGAAAATGGATAAAAAGTGAGGGTTCTGGTTTAGCCGGCATCAGATGCTGGGGGAATCTCTGTCTGTTTGCTAGGTTTTAGCGATAGGCTATTTTGTCTTGAAGTAATCTGATCCTTGTGCACAAGTTTATTGTATTTTGCAAAATCATTCACTAAAGCTTGTTATTAACTTTAACTGGACGAATCTGGAGTCTTATTTTGAATCTTGAGTCTATTTCTCTGATCTACCAGTAAGCGAACACTATTCAGTGACCATAGAATTGAAGTCAGATTAAGTCTGGCCTTTTTATGGCCAGACCGGTCATCGGTCACATTTTAGAATAAAATCCTACAGTATCTTACGCTGCACGGCTAACCTGCTCCGGGGCAGGTTATGTTCTGGCTTCAAGAACTCAGTCAGAAGTTTGACCAATCAGCGGTGAGCAAAGAAACACACACACACACACATTAATTACGTCACCTATATATACATTAATTACGTCACCTATATATATATATATATATATATACGTAATTAATTCCCAGCTTCTGTTCTCTGTTGCAATCATTGCAATGGCTTCACCTTTTCTTCCAAATCCTGTGGACATCTCAGCGCAAATTGTTACACGAGCGCTTCGTAGAGAAAGAGTTTTTAGGGACAGACAAAATCCCCTTGACTTTCCTGATACTTCTTGTATGAAAGATACAGATATTCCGCGGAAGGAATAACTTATCTTTGCTAACTTCTTGAGCCTCACATAACAAATGTGACTCGTCGAAGCCATGCACTTACTTTACCGCAAATGTTATCTATTGCGTTGCGTTTCTTCGCAAGTGGTACATAGGCCTACTTGTATGCGGTCGGTGATGCGGAGAACCTAGGGAAAAACACGGTTTGTCGAACCATTCGCAAGGTGGTCCTCGCACTGCGGTACTTAAATAGCTTAATTGTGTTCCCTGGACATTTATCGACCATGTCCATAAAAGAGGGATTTTATAAAATTGCCGGTAAGATATATTGATAGGGTGACATGAACAAATTTAACCTTTCACAATAATTTTTTTTTCCTTCAAAAAGCAGCTTGCACTTAAGTAGCCTATTATACAATAGTCTACAGTAGCTACATGTTAAGAATGGTTTTTAATATATATATATATATATATATATATATATATATATATATATTTATTTTTTTCCAAGGATTCCCTAGACAGTCGTTGGAGCAATGGACTGCACACATGTTGCAATCTCCACAGCTCTAGGAGAACATGTAACATATATGTATATGTGATGATTTTTATTTGCAATTTAAATAAATCTTTAAATGAATAGTAACTAACAGATTTCATCTGCAGATGACTTGTGATCATGAATGCATGATTAAGAGTGTCACCAGAGCAGGCATCACAGATAGTGGCTGCATGTGCCATTCTGCACAATATAGCCACTATCAGAAAGAAGCGAGTACCACCACAAAACCAGCTTCTCCCAGATGAAATTGACCCCATCACACTTGACCATCCAGCTGGTGCAGCTGTCAGAGATCACAACACAATATTTTACTTAATAAAAGCACATTCACACTGCAGATAGGTCTCAAACTGTGTTATTGGTCATGTGGCTATAGGGAGGAAAAAGAGAGCAAGAGAAAGTTATATTAATAAATATTCATGGTGTTCACACTAAAGGGTTACTTGATTAAATAAGTTAACATTCTGAGATCTGTTTTTTTTCCAGCTGATTGATCTCCAATTTAATTTTTTTTATTTGGAGCCTCCTCAGCTCACAGTCCAGCTCCTTTAGTGAACAGTCTAGTTTGAGACTCCTTTTGTAAAGGGCCCTGACTGAGTCTGTTTCCACCTGAAACAATTCCACCACAAAAAATCATTACAAGTTTTCTGGAGGTTAATTAAATCACATAAAGTGGCATGACTTTTTACAAACATAGATAATTTGTGTCAAGGGTGTAAAGTATTACCTTGTTCACATTCCTTCTGTAGCCCATTGAGGTATAGAGGCCTCAGTTTCTGGGTCAGGTTGTGAAAAATCCTACAATAACAGAGATGTGTAAGGGCCAGTCACTTAATTATGTTAATTATGAAACATTCAAGTGTGTGCCATAATAAAAAGCCCATGCTGGGCATTCACCTCAGCAACTGTCTCAGAACACACAGACAGAGTGTCTTCATTTGATCACCCTAATAAGTAAAAGTTGGCCAATGTAAACCATAACTGTTATAAAGAAGGTTATGTTCATGTTGTTCTGTCCGCTGCGTACTGACCTCTGTGTGAGAGACTGTGTGCATTTGTGCTGGCTTCAACAGGGACACTGTATTTCCCTCTACTGCAGAACATAGAATCAGCCATATTTAACCCTTTTTTTTTAAATTACTAGTAATGCATTGAACACACATACCCAGTGTCACTTGCATCGAGGAGCCAGCACCAGGGTCAGATTGCACAGCACCTGAAACCCCATCCATAATTGGCCTCCCCTTATTATTACTCAAAGCCAACTCCTCCGCCACAGTGTATTCTGCAGGAGGTGGCCCTCCCCCAGTTTTCTGGATTTCACATTTTTTTCTGTTTGCTGCAAAGAAGTGTTTGTGATAAAATGTTCACAAAAATAATAAAAGGTTGTGGTAAATACTCACCACTTTGAATTATATTTTTATATTTTGTCTTGATCAGCTGCCAAGAACGTTTGGAGTTGGGGTTGCATCTAAAAATCCATTATTAATCTTTCTTAGGATGTCAAAGCCAATACATTCACATTTTACACACACACACACACACACACACACACATATATATATATATATATATATATATATAATACACACATTTTCATTTTGTTTAATACATTAGCCTATATTCATAATTTTACATTAATGGCCTATAGAATGTATTTCTTTAACTTACGCATTAACGCAATCAGCAATCTTCCTTCAAGATTGTTCTCTTGCTTTGGCAGCAGAGACGGTATTACTGCGTGCTTGAAAAACATTTTTATATTCTTCATATTTCTAAAGAATAATTTCTTGCTCCTCCGCAGAAAAATATACGCTCTCGCTCTATCCATATCGAACGTGATTGGTTGTTCGGTGCCGACGTCACTCTTTTATGTGCACGTGCGCGCGGAGTAATCAGAGTTTAAGGATCAAAGCCTGGGTTGACAGAGAAAGTTGATGAGCTGTAACCTGACTCCGCCAAATGGATTGAAAACTGGAGCTTGCGAGATCAGGACGGTCTCACGAGGCTAGATGAGCTGCGTCATGGTACCAATAAAGCCTGACTGCATCGGTTTGGTTTTGTCAACTCTAAACCAATCCTGCAACCCTGAGTTTGTTCAACTACCATCATGGTACAGGCCCCTCTCAAAATACACGCAGAAAGTCAGACTCTTTTATACACAGCAAACAAAGAACACTTGAAGAGGTGTAGTATCTAAATGTTTATATCAGGGGTTTAGATTGACTTTGCTCCATTTTTGCTGAAACATCTGGAAATTGTTAACATAGCAGAGGGGCCCCATAAAACAGACGTGACTGTTTCCCCTATTCCATGTGGAAGGTATTGATTCTCTGCTCCAATCATATACTCACACATATCACTTCTTATGTTATTAAACAAAGCATAGGTGATAGCCTATATACCATGCTTCAACAGTAGAACTCCAGAGCAACTATTTTTGGAGATTAGATCTGTCGTCTCTCTGAGCTTCTGCAGAGCTTGTAAGTTGATGCTGAATTCTTTGATGTAATAAACTTTATAATCAAGAACAGTGTCAAGTGGATTTCTTATCAACACTTAGTTTGTTGTTAGCATTGTTGTTCGGACACCACAGAGGAAACTGTGATAGAAATTTTCTTGCAGCAGCAGAGTTTAGTAAATATCAATGATAAAAATGAATACAAATAAAGACTGTTTGAGAATCAAACCAAAATCTGGTCTTTGAGCATTTATTATATTTTGCAAAATATGAGAATACAGATTCACAGGTACACGCAGTACAACTGAATGAGCATTTCTAACTAAAAGTCTAAATACCCAAACATTATATAGTGAAGAAACTCCGTTAAGCCATCCCTCTCCAAGTATCTTTAGCATACTGTCACTTTCTTAAGAAAAATACCATAGACAGTCAGATCATCTCTCAACCTTCCATTCTGCTCCTGTGTCTCCTATATTAGACAAAACACCTGCTTATCTCTGGAGACAGAAAGAGATATGGTTCAGACAGTGTTATAGCCTTCTTCACCCTATCTGCAAAAAAGAAACAGATGAGGAGCTGCAATTCTTTATCGAAAATTCTGCTACTGCTCATAGTCTACAAGGCCAGCTCTCTAACTGGTGCCTTTAAGTCTACAGGAAGAAACAGGATTATGTGGAGGTATAAAAGAATCTTTAAACAAATGGTCAATATCATTAAACAAATGGTTAAAATAAAATTTGCCACCACAAAACCCAACGGTCAACGGTGTCTGACACCTAGAAAACCGGTACAGCTAAAAGGGTAAAATTTATGAAGCCTTAAGAGCAGGAAACGTCTGAATGCACTTGTCAAGGTGTGATGTATGTCTCGTCGCCCTCCCGCTTCTATTTCTGAACATTTGCCGTCTCTATGACCCTTAGGTCAAACCACAGTATATGTGATGTCTATTTTAACAGGTGCTGGCACGTTATCACAAAGAAACAGTTTCCCCTTTTGCACTGGATAACCTTTTCAATACATCAGTGTTCATATGTTCTCTTGTTACAAATAAGCATGATAATACATTTTCCATTACAGTAGTCACACAGATTTTCTCTCTCTGGCCTTTTTTTACCTACACTCACATCCCTGTCTGAGTGCACTTAGTAGAACAATGCATTCACAGTTACTCATTTGGTTGGAACATGGAAGTACGTGTTTTCTGGTTTCAAGTTAGATCAATTTTGCTTTGAGTCTTTGCAGTAAGCACCTTTAATAAAAGCAATTACTTCTGATTAGAAGGTTGGCCTCTAAAGCTGGAGTCTTTCTTTCTCCCATGTCAACAATGATTCTAAAACCCAGTTGATTGATTTAATTGTTCTTTTTACAAACTTTCTTACCTGTGAGCTTCATGGCCCCTTGAAAGAATGAGAGGAATTCATGGTCACAGAACAAATGAACAATTAAAAAGCTAAGTTTAGGCTATCATAGTTAAAGGAGTCCATCTGTGGAATTATTTAAAGGCAAAATAAGAATGTGAAGTACTACTCTATAAACGGAACAAAAATATACATTTAAAGTAAGAGGATTAACAAATATAAAATGAACACTATTTTGCCCAACTTGTTTGACACTGTATTTTTTATAATATAGACCTACATATATGTGACTGTCAACTAAATGTAACAGTTCATAGTAACGCTATTCTATGGTTTCACATTACTATATTACGAGGATGGTTATTTAAAAATAGTGTATTAATTAATTGTAATAATTAATAATTAAATTAGTTTAATCCTGGTCTCGGTATCTTACTTCTGAGTCTTTGAAAGGACCAGATATCGGGGATCTTAGCTAAAGCCTAGTAGTAAATTACTAAACGTCTTTAGGTAATTAAAGTGGTCATCACCACTCTGGATAAGAACATTTGTCCCAATGTATGTATCCTTGAGCTGTCGTGGCAGTGTGGTGGCAAATTTTAGTTTAACCATTGGCATAAAGATTGTTTTAAACCTCCACAGAATGCTGTTCCTTCCTCTTAGACTCTTAAAGACCAGAGAGGGACAGCTGCAGCCATGAACTCTTAGCCTAGAAGCTTTATTTTGGAGAGACACTAGCTCCTCATTTGTTTAACTTTTTAGCAGACAAAGTCTAGAAGGCCACAAAACCATGTTTCCTTCTGCCTCCTGAGATAAACTGTTGTTTAGGCTAATATCGAGAACAGAGAGCAGAGGGGAAGGTGAGGATGGTTTGACTTTTCATGATGTCCTCTTTTCAACTATGGCCATGTTAAAATATAAAGTTAGAGGGGTGGCTTAAGAGAGGTTTTGACTATATGATGATGTGATGTTTAGATTTTAGTTTAGAAATGCTCATTCAGTTGTACTGCGTGTACCTGTGAATCTGTATTCTCATATTTTGCAAAATATAATAAATGCTCAAAGACCAGATTTTGGTTTAATTTTCAAACAGTCTTTATTCGTATTCATTTTTATCATTGATATTTACTAAACTCTGCTGCTGCAAGAAATTTCCATCACAGCAGTCAGACAACCTAATGCTGTCTGGAGTTGGTGAGATGATGGTAATGAAATACCCAGACAATAACTTTTTTTGTCTTTTTCTGTGAAGATTCTCAGGTCATGGTTATCCAAGAAAGGTGTTAGGATAATTATTTATCAAAGAATGGAGAAAATAAATGGAGTTCTCTTAAAAGTTTGTTTACTTGCAGCAAGTAGAGTCAGTTTACAGCACTTCAGCATAAGTACGGAAAATGACTGAAGATTGTTCGTGTCTTTTTAAAGGAGGGTTCATGCAATTAGTAACTTTTCTTCTTATCTCTGGTCAGGCCCGGCATCTCCTCCACATTATGCGCTCTGCCCTCAGGGATACATCCTGTGCTCTTTGCAAGGTCACTCAGCTTTAGACACGAAAGACAGAAATACTAAAACGGCAGTTTGGATGCAAATGGAACTGAAGCAAAACCGTTCTAAGCATAATTTTTCTAACCGCTACAGAGCATGAGAAGCAAACTACTTCTCCAGTATAGTGGTACCTATGTTTCATAACAATCACTAAGATTATACTTCAATACATTTTACCACTTACAAAGCACATGAGCATTTTAATACAATTTCCAATTTCCATAATAGAGCCTATGCAGTGCTGACCATGTTGTCTCTGTCATCATGATTTTTTACATTCCCTTGTCTTGTTCTGGTCTGACTTCAGCTGTACAAACAAAACAATTATAGAAAATACAACGGCATAATCAGATAAAGCCAAATTGCAAAACTCAAAGGATCAATTTCATCCTTGAAATACCAAGCACAACTGAATTTCAGCAATCTCACCCAAGATTGTCCCCTGTAGACTCAGTCACCACTGTCTGACGAATGATAATGAAAAGGGGGTTTCTGGTGCCAGCTGGAGAGGAACACAGTATTGAAGCTCTAATTTGCGACTGCTTTCACAGACCAGTACCCATCTGATAAGGGCTGGTCTGGCAAAGCGAGACTAGATAAGGGCCAACACCCACACAATCCAGGGTGCTGCCCTGCTATCCTCATCAGGGGCTACTCTCGGACCCAGGGAACAAAGAAACTGATTATTTAATACAAATTGAATGTATGCCAATTAATACAGTCATCTACTTGGTGGTCTCCTGTGTTCCCACAAGTTAATCCATCTTGCCAAGATACCATTTACAGCTTTATGTGGTACACGTTGGTCCTCATTCATGAATTACCTACCGCTGTATTAATGGATTCATTCATCATTACATTTATTCATTGGTTAATAGTTGTAATTAGTTGTTCAATAAACATTTAATTGATAAAGAATTTGATTAGTATGATTCTCATTATGAGTGATTATATGCATGTTAATCAACACAAATGTAAATTCTCAGAAGGTGTCTGGTCAGACGGGGCCAGGTTTGTTTTAGTTATCCCCCAAAGTTTAATAAGTTTAAAATCCACAGAGGTCATGAACTCAAGGTTATTGACTGTTCAAGAGACAAGGAACAGACACAGATGCCTGAACACAAACCTGCCAACTGCAGTCATAAATCCTAAGAAACAAGGACTCTGCATTTAAGGAGATGTCGTAATCAACTTAAGGTTATCATCAATCTAGTTACAGTACAGAAACTTGTCTGCATAACAGAGGCTTTGGGGCTCTGTTTCTTCTATTGTTTGTCCTTTTTATCTAAAAATCCAAGTGATCATGGTAAACACAGCAGCAGTTTGTTGAAAATGACTTACTTTACTGTTTACTGTCTATAATATCAGAAATAAACCATCTAAGTAAACAGTAGAATAGCTTATGACAGACAGTGGTTGTACAGGATTTGAAGTTATCAGAAAGCTCTTCATATGATCAATGGCTCTGCTTACCGCACTCCCCTAATAATTTCCAGACGGTCCGCATGTAAAAGGAGGGCAATGCCTTTACATCACAATGCTTGGATTTGTAATTGTGAGTGAGTCTGTTTGTTGGGGGTCTTCATGTAAGACTTAAACTACGTAAGTTATAGTGAGTTAAAAGGTTTGACACAACACTGAATAAAAGGAAAATTGATTGCTTCATTTGTGTTAATTGTTTTGCTGTGAGATAACAAACTGTAGAGACTTTAACCTTAAATGTATAAAAACTGAACCTCTACACCTCTATACACCCATACTCAAAAGTACACCAAATGAAGAAAATATACCACATTTGATTTGTTTTGATTAGTATAGTAGTACAATAGTAGTATTTTTTTTCTATTTCTGATTGATTTCCGCTTGACTGGATCTAAAATATAATAATCTCCCTTTTAACATGACATTATTTTTTATAAGATTTATTAATTAATGAATTCATACTAGAAGGCATATGAGTAACTGAATATGTACATATGAAATTATGATATTTTGACAAGATTTCTCAGTACTGTGCAAAGAAAGCAGCACAGCAGTAGCACAATAAATGCTTCTGTTTAGTTGATATACAAATTCCTGAATATGTACATATGAATTCATGAACCTACTGGCATCACAACTAACAACCACCAACTGTGGCTCATAACCTTGTGTAGCCAGCATTAACTTTATATATCACGTTACATACATATCCTAGTTCAAGAAAAGACATGATATCCTAACATCAGGATTTCATATGTACATGCATAGCAACTCATATATTTGTTCTCAGTACAGTAGCATGTTAAGGCAAGGCAAGTTTATATCTAATGATATCTAAGGGTGTCTCAGTGTGTTCAATTATCGGACAGAAACAGTTATTCACACAGCAACAGAGCACATCCTCAAGGTCCAGTTATTCGCACAATGTGCTATCAGGAGGAGAGCACATCCTCAAGGTCTCTCTAATCTGAACTGCAAGGACACAAGACACAAAGGCATTAAGAAAGTATATAAAAGAAACACACACAAGCCAATATAAAAATATTTTTATATTTTTAAAAAGACTAACACAAATAAAATAGAAAATAATAAAAGACAAATTAAACAGGAGAATAGAAATTACAGTGCAGTTTCATTGAGAATTTCTGAAATAATACTTATCAAAAGTCATGACTTCATACCTGTGTGTGTGTGTGTATGTATGTGTTTGTGTGTGTGTGTGTGTGTGGAACCTAATCCTAACCTACCCCCTAATGTCCCAAGTCACAAATTTATATTGACCTAATCTTGGTGGAAAGTAACTAACTAAATTTACTCAAGTAGGCTACTGTACTTAAATACAATTTTGGTACATTACTTGAGTTTTTGCTTATTTATACTTCTACTTCAATAAAATAAAGAGGGAAATGTACGTTTTTCTCCACTAATTTATTTGACAGTTTAAGGTAATTTAGTTACTTTGCAGATTCAGATTATTACAAAAATGTAATGTCTGCATCGGTTTGGTTTTATTAACTCTAAACCAATCCTGCAATCCTGAGTTTGTTCAACTACGATCATAGTACAGGCCCCATTCCAAAATACACGCAGAAAGTCAGACTCTTTTATACACAGCAAACAAAGAACACTTGAAGAGGTGTAGTATCTAAATGTTTATATTAGGGGTTTAGATGGACTTTGCTCCATTTTTCAAATGTCAAATTTTGTAAATGCAATACTGCATTACTTGCAATAGAGTCAATCTACACTCTTATATTGAGACACACACAGACACACACACATACACACACACTAAGATAACTTGTTGCGCCGCCCACTTCCTCTTGGTACAACCATAGATCTGCAATCAAACGTGGGTGAGTGAGCGAAGTCAGATTTCGATTAACGTTACTTGGGACCTAGCTAGCTAGCTAGTTAGTTAAAACGAGTCGGACGCTAACGTTAACTTTCTCGGTAAGTTAATTTAACGTTACAGTAGGAAGTCCGTTGTCTTTAACGTTATCGTTAACTTAAGTGGTTAACAAATGAATTAACGCTAATCGATTCGTTGGCACGTCGAGCTCAAGCTTGTTTTGGTCACTTAAAGTTAGTCTGTAACGTGAATCACAGTTCTCAATCTGTTCTTAATTAACGTTAACGTTTCTGACAGCAGATGTAGCTAGCTAACGTTATAGTCAATTGTGACTTCACACATTAGACATAGCTAGTTTAACGTGATAGAAGGGTAACATCACGAGTAACGTGTTAACACGTTAAGAACAACAGTTACATTTTTTCTTTTTAGAGCTATTTTAGATAGTTAGCTAGCTAACGTTAGCTGATAGCAGTTAGCGGCTGTTAGGAATGTTTACTTTAACGTTAGTTTGCTGCCGCACTGAAAAAGTTTAGCTACCGCCCGCTCGACTGAAAAACAAAGTGAATATGGTGAATATTCTGCCTAAGAAACTACAAATTAGGAGCACTGAAACAATAGCAGAAATTCATAAAAATCAAGTCCTTTTGAATAGATGACAGTTTATTATGGGGTTTAGCTAGTTCATCATCAGTCTTATTTAGTTTTAAAAACGTTAAAAATCACTTTCAATCAATCATTGTACCCTGGCGTAACTTGAAAGGGCGGATCTTGAAGGGTCTTGCGGCCTGAAAACGGACTCACTTGGGTCTGAACAGTGTGATATTGCACCGCCATCTGGTGGTTAGTTTAAAAGACATAGCTAGTTTACAGTAGTGTCGGTGGTCATTTTATCCTAGTGCCCCATTTACACTTGGTATTAAAATCTGATCTGAGTGATCCAATCACAAGTGGACAGCTCTAGGTACATGATCACGTGCTCCTACCTGGCAGTAGAAAGATTCGCACATCAGCTTAATGCTCCGAAAAATATTTTAATAAGGCAAACGTTTCGGCCCACTGAATCTGGCCTTCCTCAGGTGTACTTGATTGCATTGACCCATTACCTTTATCTGTTGTCATCACATCACGTGGTCAGAGGTCATGTGATATGTGAAAAATAAACATACATTAGTGATACTATTCAGACATAAATGTACATACTAATACTGTCCAGTTGGGCAGTTAAGATGACAAAATTATGACCTCAGTGTTTCACTTAACATTTGAAGCATGACTCAAGCGGGTGTGACTCTCATAAATACAATTCAAATGTGTTGCACAACAATTGATCATGGCAACACATTATTTCAAAAGGTGACTTCAAAAAATTGTGACACATTTATGAAATGGATTAAAAAAAAAAAAAAAAAAAAAAAAAAAAACAGCAGTTCAGATTAGGGCTTGTTAAGGCAGTACAATGTGTCTCCAAATGCGAGTCCACTTGGGATCGGATCTCAATTTCCTGCTCTAGATGCAAATAAAAACATAAACTACATCAGTTCCATTTTCATAGGCTGGTTGTGTGCGAGTGTCTGTTTATAAATGTCAGTTCTTACTCTCACTAGGGGTGGGAATCACAGGGTACCTCACAAAACAATATAGGGCTGCATGATTAATCGCAATCGCGATGTCACTCTTTGCGATTACGTCCGCAAAAATTGTGCGATTTTGAGTAAACAAAAAGGTGTGCTGTGTACGCAACACTCTGTGTGCTCTACACATCTCCACGTTGTAACATCTTTCACTTGACCGAAAGTAATAACAACTAGAGATGCACAGATTACAACTTTCTAGGCCAATTTCGATTTTTCTTTGAGTTAGGCCAGCCAATACCGATTTTAGCCGATTCCAATTTCTTTTTCTAACCACTTTACAGCACACACAAATATTTATTTCCTATCTTTTCTTTAATACAACATTTTGAACAGAACATAGAACATTTTTTGAACAGATAACGGATCGCTATAAAATAGAACTATATAAATTACTCGTGGTGTGGGAAATTCACATAGCCTCGTGAGACCGTCCTGATCTCGCGAGTTCCAGTTTTTCACTCGCAGATCAATCTGGCATCTTGAGGCAGAGAAAATTTGGAGCCGTTAGCCAAACGACCGGGCCAATCAGCGTTGGTTTTGAGGTGGGTTAGGTGGTGATAGACAGATGGTTTATCCAATCAGCTAACCAGTATTTTCAGACAGCAGTAGCCCTAATTCTGTTAGCCGCTCGCTAATGCTTTTTTCCTCTTGGATCCTTCTTTTGGAATATGGTCCGGGAACCTGAAATGGTGCCTTTTATTCCTAAATTCTCGTTACACAAACGGCAAATCTCCTTTACCGACATGTTGCTTGCATGCTGAGCTAACGAGCTATGCTTTGCCTGCAGCAGCAGGGGCGGGCTTGTGGTTGTATTTTCATACGCTTCGTGGATCTGATTGGTTGATTTGGCCCGTCTATCACCAACATAGGTGATAAACGGATGGTTCATCCAAGCAGCTAACCAGTATTTCCGCCCCTTCCCAAAAGTTCTCCAACGGAAAGTTCCCAGATGGATATGCCGAGCAAATGCGAAGCAATCCATCTGGCGGAGTCAGGTTAAAATTCACACACATCTAAAGGTCAATGTTAGAACCATTTCCTTCTTTTCACATCCAAATATCCAACTAAAAACGTGATTTTTGGTTTTTGGTGTCATCCCTCCACTCCCTACTTTTTCCTTGCAGGTGTTGCATATTGCAAACGTGTTATCTTCTGCACACACGCTGAAGAATTTCCAAACAGCTGACATGTTGCAGGTTAATTAATTTAATTAATTAATTAATCCCTACATGTGAAAAAAAATTGAGTCTGTAGTCTTCTTCAAGCTTGTTTACTTACAGCAAGGAATCAATACATGCACCTCATGAGTACAGAATTGACTGCCGATCACACTCCGCAACAGATTTTTAAGAAGTATGTTACAACCTTGGTTACACAACACGCCAATCAGTAAAAATATTCTTATTGTGACAGTCATGTTTATCTCCAACACATCATGTTCTTCGCCCACAGGCGCTTCCTGTTCTTGCAAGTTCACTCAGTCCTTCTGGTCTCTATCTTGCACAGATAAAGCTGTATTACAGTTTCATGCAACAGTTTAACACACAAGTATCATTTTTCTAACCGTATTATTTTAATAAGAATTTGTGTTTTCTTTTTTATGGTTCTATTTAATTATTTGTACTGTTGAGCACAGCAAAAAAGTTATTTATAAAAAATATTGCTCATCTTTTGTTTATGTATTTCTTCTTATGTTCATTTAACTTTGTATGTATAAAATGTTTAGTATTTAGTGCATTTTCCTTGATAATTAAGCAAGTAGACTCATGATATCAATATATTGCAATTGCAGTATTATAAATTGCAATCGCAATATGACTTTTTCTCCAAATCCTACAGCCCTGAATAAGATCCACAATACATGGCTCAAGATACCAAAGATACAGCAATTCTGCAGTAATCAATATATTGCTAGACAATCCTATAATGATACATCAACTTTGAATACAAAATGCCTGTGAAAAGGTTAAGTGCAGGTTTTTTGTCTTTTAATCACTAAGTCCAAACTGTTAGAAAACGGCACAGTTCTGCAGCATACATTTATCGGTCTGTAAATTAAAATTACAGAACTATAGCGCAACTATGGGTGCAACCTCAAGGAGCGATGAAGTAGCGACGCTGGGAGCGGGGAAAATCTATTTAGATCGCCTTATTTTATTAATTAAAATATTGATATTTGTTGCCAGCGTATTGATTCTTGTAGCGCACAAAGAAGATGAACGATATATTGCCGTATCTAGATTGTGTCCCACCACTAGCTCTTACATAATCATACATTAGAAATTTGCAAGAAAAAGCATGACATGATATGCACAACATTGTCTGTAGGCCCAAAAATAGAGGTTTACCCTGTCAATTTCTTATTTCTTGACGTTTTCATGCTATTTTAGGGAAAAATTGCATA
>NC_041344.1:18787383-18894883 GCF_004354835.1 Perca flavescens | reverse complement strand
CACTGGTGTAAGTATAGATGCGTGCCCATTCACTGTTTTCTTGTTTGGCCTTGAACAATTCACCTCTTTAGATTCAACTCTCTTCTCTTGACCAGTGATTTGTTGTGCAAGTATAAAACTTAGTTAACTCTCTGCCCCCTCACACTATTACAGATAATGTTCTTGAAGAGGTGGTGTAATATTTGACACTATGCAATAAAAAAAGCGTAGCTCCAGAAGGCCTTAAGTTGGCTGTGTTAAAAAAAAAAAAAAAAAAAAAAAAAAAAAAAAAAAAGAGGTAATGCATGCAGAAACTCTTAAGTCCAAGGTGACCACAGCCAGTTCTCCACAATGGCGCAAAGTAGAAACTTACAGCATTTTTTTTTATAGTATAGGGAGTAAGTTTTGAGAGCAATTTATACTTTGGGACCTAAATGGGCTGAGTTAGTTATTTTATTATCGTCGTAAAATGTACCCATTTCTATCTACTTAATACTTTGTTATTCTCTTTAGACTCCCTAAGTCTTTAATCTATGTTCTTAACTCCTTTTACTTTCAACCAGTGCATTTTTGTGTGGAAAGATTTATGTATGTTTGTATACCCCCTGTGTTGTTTTTTCATTTTTCCAGGTATAAAGATGCTGTGTGATGGAAGGACACATACTAACACCCAAAAGCAGAAAATAGCTGTCAAAGGTGTGCACTTGAAGGCGGCCAAAACATGTTTTCTTTCAGTAATTCAATATTTTTGTAATTTACACTTTTTCTTTAAGGGCTAAGTGTAAACAATACTTCAAATCGAGCCAGGACAGAAAAATGTGCCGTGTTGCTGTCACAGTTGGCAAAAAGGATGACCACAAAGAGGAAAATGAAGGAAGTGGATAATACGGTGTTCAAGGTAAGCCTGCCTTTGACCAAAGGTTCACTGCTGCTGGAGAGGACCTCTTTCAGCATGGACCGCCTCCCGGTGTCATCTGCATACTCCCCTTCATCCGACTCAGATCTCATTCCCTTGCCCGAGTCCCAGTCAGAGGACTGTGAGTTGGACTATAACACTGGATCATTTGCAAGTAACCACGCTGAACACCCCTCACAACTTCAGCAAGACCTCTGTAGTGGAGATGCAGACGCTGGTCAATACAAGGGACCAGAAAGAAACGTCGCAGTCACTCAGTATCAAGAGGTGGATGGTTATTTCAATGACGATGAATACTTCAACCAGTCAGAAGACATAACTGGCACAAAATACCAAAAGGTTTATGGGGACGACAATTACAACAGACAACACAGTTCTCAAGAAAGATCAAGTAAGACGTTTTACAAAGAATGGCAAAATGAAGGCCCTCAGACACAAAACGAGTGGCTGTCACCTGCTTTGTCCCACACTCAGGACTGGCCAGCTTATAACTCTTCCTACGGACGTGAGGCAGGTTGCACTGAGCAGTGGTACAATTCAACTTCACAGAGTATAGTTGACACAAGAGTGTCAAGAGAAGAGCGACAGAACGAGATGAGCATAGATGCCACTCAGCGTTATTACCAACGACAACCACAAAATCAGTACATGGCGTGTGTTCAGACAGGCGGTGTGGGACAGCATGGTTTGTCTGATGAATTGGCTGCGCGGTCAGATGCTGCTAGGATCGGCATGCATCCTCACTTAGGAGATCCCCTTGCTCACAGTGGCAGCACTGCACCAGAGCCTAGAGTATGGTTTCCTGAGATTGAACGGAGACCATTACAAACATACATGGAGTTTGCCATTGGTCATGTCCACACAGCTCAACAAAGTTATATGACACAATCTAAGGCCCAACAAGCCACCCAGGTAGGCCATGGGGTGATGTCTAACCCCAACTACAATATTGGACCTAGGACAAACTCTGACCAGCACTTTCATCATCCAGTCAGTGTGGGTGGGGGTATGTCCCAGTCAAATGCTATAATCCCACCTTGGCAAGCTCAGTGTCATAGATCCCATTCTGATTATGATTTCAGAGCTGCTGGTTTGTCAGATTTAACGATTTCAGGAAGTTCAAATGGAACAACTCCATTTATGTTTGCATATCCCAATTTGAATTCTGGATATATTGCCACACCTCACTGAGACCAATTTTTTTTTTTTTCTTCTAATGGTTTGGTGTCCCCATTTAATGAAATCCCACGCAGATGTTCCAGCCTGGGTTCTTATCGTGCCGTGGTATTTTTGATGTTCTTTTAAAATAAATGCATCAGGTCTCTGCCAGAAATGGGAATCTCCTAATTGAGGATTGTTTTGCCTGTAGTGATAAAACTTTCATAACCTCTGAGTTCAGTATTTAGCTTTGTCCCCTTTCAGTTTTTCTTTCAGTATTATTTTATATGAGAAAATATTTTTTATATGTAACTGACTGATTTTGTATTTTCTTTCAATCGTTTGTGGACCATTAAACTAAAAATAAGCCTAAATTGTGACATTTCCTTGGATGGGCTTGGCCATAAATGTATTCTAAGTAAAAGTATCTTTGTTGCATCTGATTAAAAGGCTGGCGCTTTAAAAAAAGAAAAGCTAGAGCTTTTTGATTTAGAATTAGGGTATTTATGATGATAGACCATGTTTTTGTTATCTCAGAATTGTAAAAGTGACTCAAGAATATTAGAGATAATGAGATTGATAAATTGTACAAGCATTCATTCATATATTTCTAGGTTTTACATGTATCCTAAACAAGTGAGGGTGAAAAAACATGCTCAGTAATATAAAGCATCAAACGTATAAACCGTATAGTAGCTAGCAGTTGTTTTTATGAATGTATTGGTTCAGAGCAACAATTGAGAAATTGCAAAGGTTTCAAATCACTCTGAGGCGGTGGTTTGTAGTTGTCACTAAATATGTAGAACTTCAAATACTACTGATATCCTTTATTTAATATTTCTTTTGGACCATTATGCTAATGTGACTGCATATGTTCTGTACAAGCCGTTTCTAAATAACTCCAAAGAAGAATTTGCTTTAATATTCATAAACTGTGTGATGGCCTACTTTTAGGTTTGTGCTTGAGTGTATTTTCTCAACTTTTTTCGGATTACTTCTTTTTGCTTACTTTGTGCACCACTGAAGATAGTATATTTATGTTGACTATGGGGTATAATGGAACTGATATTGACGCTAGTTTGCTATAAACAAAATTTGGAAAATGAAGTGATAAATTGATCAACTGATGATAATGTTAGGCTAGGTAACATTATTATATATTGTATGTTTAACAATGCAAATGCCCAATGCTGTGATGCCTAATACATTTGTAAATGTCTTAGTTTCTTCATTTAGGAGGTTTAATCCTCAGTGTTGTGTCCTACTTGCATAAAACTATTGACTAGTAATTGCTTATTACATTTGAACAGAAGGGAATTAAAGGATGAATAAGGATTTGCAGTCTCTTTTGAAATGTTGAAGTGTCAAATTTAAGATTGAAATTAAAGTTCACATTATGAAGGGTGAAGAAAGTTCACTGTAGGAGAGATTTGAGACTTGGTGTGTATGTCGGCAATATCTCAACATCTAGAATAAACACATTGCAAAGACTATTTTGTGTCATTCAGAGACTACAAGGTTTCTTTGGTCACGTTCAATTAGTAAAAGAGGCAGTCATAAGGAATTGTTTAAGTCTATATTAAATCAAAAACAGGGAAACTGCATAGTATGGAGAACGGTAACTCAACAGTGGCAGCAGCGTTGGGATAACAATTGCATTTACGTGCAATCCAAAAAGGAGTAGGATTAGGTATGTTAAGAAGTAGGGAAAGAAAAGTACACAGCACACCTCGCATTATAGGGAAGCATCCAACTGTTTTGGGATTGTTGTGAGGTACCAGATACTGTAGAGCATGTGCTTGTTAGTTGTAGGAAATATGTAGCGATATCAGAAAGAAAGGACATGAAAGAAATGAAACGATTTGGGAAAGCAGGAGTAAAGAACATACTGGGGTGTGGTGGAAGTGGAAGGCAGAACATGCTTGGTCAGCTACCTAATGAGAATAGGACGGATGAGGAAAATTTGACATGTAGGAGTTAACTAACTCCAGAAGATGGCAGCAGTGCAACAGTAAGGAATTCAAGCTACCGTTAAAACCCGAAGAAGAATAAGCAAGCAGCTCCTGTAGGCTGAGGCTGCTGTGGTTTGCCCCTAAGCTAGGCAGCAAGCAGCCACCCCCATAGACATAATATAGAGCCACCCCCCTTGCATTACTGAGAGGACGACGGTACCTAGTTAGCATTAACAACCAGTCTTTACATAGGAAAGGTAGTGTATGCCATTTAATTTGAATGGCTAAAATGAATGTTGTGACTGGCTAACTTGCTGTAGATAACACATCTGGGAAAAACCTTAAAACTGCCTCTCCCAGTGTCTCGTTAACGTTATCCCTCTAATCACGTCAAGATGTCAGCTTTCTCTGAGGCTGCTTTAGAAAAGAAACTATCCGAGCTCAGCAACTCACAACAAAGTGTGCAAACGTTGTCGTTGTGGCTCATTCATCATAGAAAACACTCGAGGACAATTGTCAGTGTTTGGATCAACGAACTGAAAAAAGGTAAGGTATAAAAGAGATAGCTAGCTAGTTCCACATAATGAAGACCGCTTGCATGCATTTTACAAGAGACAAGCAAGTTGGGTTTAGCCTTTGGCTAACGTACAGGAGCAGGCTAGCTCTGGCTAAAGCGTTATTGTAAATGTTCAACTATTTTAGCAGTTTAAAAGGTTTTGACTCTCCACTAACAGTAACGTTCGTTAGCCTTGTTTGACAAATAAAAGTTATCGTTAAGTTGCTCTGTAAATTGATGCTCTGGCTTTCTAAATTTGTGAAATTAATGTTACCACTGGTAAACGTCAAGCAGTCTCTCAGTATTTTAGCCCTGATACAAGGCCGTCATACTGTGTATTAATGACCTTTAGTGCAAATTTACATATGGCATATATTAATGCGCATTACGATAACATAGTGGAGCATTTAGCAACTATAGAGCCAGATAGTTCCCTCAGAAGGCGGTGGAGACCAAAACAGAGCATTCAGGTGGCCATGTTAATCACGACTACAAATGAATGCTAAATCCATATCTGTAAGCAATTGTTAGTTGACACGTTTACCATAACATCTTTAAAAGGTGATAACATAATTATGTTTACAGCTTGTTCTACTGCCACCAAGTGGCCAACAAATTAATCAATGCAGCTTTAAGCGGTTATAACTGATATGTTTATTATAACAAAATCTAATGACAATGTGAAAAACAATTATACAATGTGAAATACTTAACAGTCTCACAGCTCTCATGCTTAGCACCGAACAGTAGACAGATAAACTATAGGAGTGATTATTGGACTTAAATTTGCCAGGTGGATACACTCAATGAATAATGTTGCTCAAACTGCTGGATGTGTAAATAAGCAACTGTTCTGTAACAACCTAAAAGCTGGTTAAATGTCAATGTTGAGTTCACAACTTATTTCTGCTGCTCCTGAGTGTCCCAGTAAATAAATGAATAAATCAATTATTGCATTATTATTAGGTTTAAGTACACCTGACGTCGATATTTTTCACCTGATGGATTGCTGAGATGTTCACCTTTTCATACTTTAATCATTCTTCTGTTAATGAACACTAGTGGATCACATGGGATAAGTGGATGGTCAATCAATAACTTAACCTGAAATGCAGTTGGCCAATGCTTTATTCTAGTTAGATATTTTAGCTACTGCTGTCTGTAGCGGCGGGGATGGGTCTGCATTTTTACTGGAATGTAAGAAAATTTAGCTAGGCCTAAAGTGGTTTCTCAATCAGTTTATTTCGATATTCAAGACATCATTTCTTTTTTGATTCATTGTCACCATAATAGGATTTATAAAAACATCACGACAAAAGAATAATACTGAATTATGGCTGCACAATTGATGGCAATTGTATTGAAATCACAATATGGACTAGTGCAATATCCAAATTCCAGGGGGCACAATATTTGTTAAAGGCAAAATATGTCTCAAACCATTCTGAATTAAGTATTGTGCTGTTGCAGAGACGTCCCGGCCTACAAATCCTATCCTGCAGACTAAAGAAAAAAATCTTTGTTTGGTACATACAGTATCTGCGCAAAAATCACACTATAATCATTTTTTAAAATTGTGTCATATCACTAACCTGCCACTAATTACTGTAAGCAAACTTGTACACAATAAACCATCATAACAGGAAAGATGAGTAGGTTCACTAAAATAACTGGGTAAATGCAGTTACAGCACAAATTCATAATTTGAGTTGTGAAAATTTTGTGGAATTAGTTGTTGCAAATACATGTTTTACAGATGTCTGGTATTGCTATAGTTGTAGCTAATACTGGCCCACTTTTCCTTCGGGTGCTAGTCAACAACCTAATGATATCTCAAGTGGTTGATGTATTTTAGGAGCTTTGTCTGAGGACTGAGAGGAGTGTGCAGTGTTAATAGCGATGGGGACAGAGATGGCACATTTCTCTGGAGCTTTATGCTCAGCTCAGTGTTGAGTGTTACCTGTCCAAAAACAACAAAGAGATATGCACCATTACTTGTATGATGTGACTGTGCCATAAAGTACATGTTGGTGAATAAATCCCAAACGGAATAGACCTACAAAACAAGTCGTGCGATGAGAGAGAAAAAAGTAAAAAATTACATATTAAAGTCTTAAACGCCCTAACCCTTGGGGCTTATATGTAGTTCTAGTGAAGAATGAACTGTGTGACTAATTGGTTGTTATGGGACAGATTTTGTTATTGGTTGTGGCTGATAGCTGTGAGGTGACTTGCTGTGTTTGATACATAGAAAAGACTGTAACTTTAATTTATAATGGTCTGTCTTGGTGGGAAAAACATGGCATTGTATTTACATTTGGTATTTTGATCTTCTAATCATTTCTCAGATGAAGATTTAAATCAATAATGTATATAGTTTTAGTAGGTTCATTTACCTACCAATGTGTTGCTCAGCTTAAAGTTCAGTCATGTAAATCATAACCAAATGCCTCACTGTTATATGTGTATGTGTGCATGCAGCTCAGGTATCACGCAAGCTGACCTTCCTTTACTTGGCCAATGACGTCATTCAGAACAGCAAGAAGAAAGGACCAGAATTCACTCAGGACTTTGCACCAGTCATCGTTGATGCATTCAAACATGTATACAGGTCAGATTTTATATTACAAATCATAAGTGAGTCAATATTGTCTACATTTCGGTAAATGGCTCAGAAAAATGCATTGTTGAGATCATGTTTGTTTATTGTTAGTCCGTTGCTTAAAGGGATGAGGATAGGATTCGTCCGTTGCAGTTTGTAAACACAACTGAACAACACCAGAAGCGCACAAGCACACAGCAGTGACTCGAGATTCACTCTTGTTTTCAAACGAGCTTTGTCCGCTTGGCTTTTTTTTCATATATTTGCGTTTTCTTCGGTGCTATGTCCACCATATACGTAACATCTTCTTGGATGCGTGCTTGCGATCTGGAGTCCAGCCCCCACACCCTGCATGCTGTGGATGGGCGCTACACACCCAGTGACCAAAGATTGATGCCCACTGAGGTCTAGAACACAGCAAAGAGAAAACACAGACCGAGGGCAGGGTCTCTGCAGATACAGTCAACGCCACACACTTCTAGTAGGTCATACATTATCATTGAGAGTGATTCTTTTTTTTAGTTTATACATTGTTTTTTAGGGAAATCCTTCTTGTTCTGCCCTTTTTAAGTAGTAATACTATTTATATAGTAGGGCTTGGCGATATGGAGAAAATCAAATATCAAAATATTTTTGACCAAATACCTCTATTGATACCACAACAATATTGTAGTGTTGACTATAGGTGCTTTCACAACATTTTTACACAATGAGATTTTTGATAAATAGTCATCAGTAATGTGGATATAATGACTAAGTGGGTAAAGGCAAATAATAGAACAGCTACAACTGTCTGGTAAGTTCAGAAAATGACATCACTTTACTGTAATGCATTCTTTAAAACCAGGAAAAGACAACGCTTATGCCATATTACGATATCCAATGTCTAAGACGATATCTAGTCTCATATCACGATATCGATATAATATTGATATATTGCCCAGCTCTATTGTATAGTGATACACAACTTTGAATAAAAATACAAGAAATTGTAGTCCGATTTCTGCAAGAGTGGTTTTGGAAACACTAGAGAATTGCAGCTTATTGCAGTAATTTACATTACTTGGACTACCTGATGGGACTCAAATAAACATATTCACATTGAAATAAATTCTTCCAAAGAACTTATCACATTTTATTCCTGTGTTATCCAGCCCTAACATCACCTGCATTTCATAAAGGAGTTTAAAGTATATGTTCGGTCTTGTGTTTTCCTGTCCAGAGATGGCGAGGAGGGCTGTAAGAAACAGTTGGGTCGGGTTTTGTCTATCTGGCAGGAGAGAGCTGTGTACGAGAACAACCTCCTGGATCAGCTCTCACAAGTTCTATGCAAGTTCACACAACACTAACACTACTTAAAACAATGAGCTAATGTGACCGCTTACTCTGCCATTCTGCAGGTTTAAACCGCTTAGTCTTGTAAGGCTTCCTTGCATGGTTTTGCATTTTAAACGACACACAGGTCTTATTAATAAAGTGTAGCACAGGATGAAATTTGACTTCAATATGTGATATTTTCTTTGTCTTTTGTTGTAAATCCTAGATGGAGAAAAGAAGGCTAAGAAGAGGTCATATGAGGAGATCCAACCAGATGATGAGGACTTTGCTTCCCAGAGCTCCCCAGCCGAGCCCCCACAGGTGAATGCCTAAACAAACAGTGTAGGCCAATGTAGGCAAAGAGGTTATAATAATATGAGGCGACGCTAACAGCGTTTTTGCGCAACAGCCACAAGAAGGCGCGTTTATAGTGCGGTTGCCATTTTGGGCTGAATGCTGTACCGTTAAAAGCATAACAAAAAAATAAACAAAATGCAGCAATTTTCTGGCAGGTTAATATCGCCAGCATCCTAAAAAATTCGACATCTAAACATTGTCCATTGACTTTGATCACTAAGTATCACGGATGAAAACAGTCCACCTCTCCTTGTCTCAACGGACTCCTGCGATCTGTCAGCGTGGAACACAGTCCGTCTGTCAAGGGCAACAGCCCTGTCCAGGATGACCGATTCATCCCCTCTCGTGAGTGGGAATGGCAAACGCAAGCAGCGTGACGAAGCACTGAGCGGCACGTTTTTTTTTTTTTTTTTTTTTTTTTTTTTTCTGGTCGCCAAGAGTTTAAAAATTGTCAACTTTGGGTAAAATGCTGTGCTTGTCGCAGTCACTTTTTACTCGCCTTCCAATCACAGTGGTGGAAGGGTGGGACAAATACCAAAAAGACCAACCATCACATGTACACATGCTCAACAACAACAACAACAATGGAGGAGAAGTGAATACTGCTGACCACATAGACCGGCAAGTCCATCCTCTCTCCCTATGTGTGCTTCAAGATCATCTAGAGCAAACACTCTACCTTGTGTAGACATTTTTTACTTCCGCTGTATCATAGCAACCAAAGCGTCTCAGCTGAAAAAATGCTGCTCCTCCCAAAGCGCTCTCAAGCTCTCCCAGCTGGGTGCCAGGCGTTTTCAGCTGGAAAAAAATGCTTTGGTGGACACTTATGAAAAAAGGTAACCCCAGCTATTTGTCCGACCAATAAGAATTTGTCCGGACAAGAGCATATTGATCAAAGATTTGACCAAACGACCAGAAGTTGTCATCCCTAGAGCAGTGTAGACATAAATACAGTGTGTAATTAAATAATACTCTGAACCACATAGAGGTACTTTATACTGCTACTTTTTTACAGTTGATACAGCTTCCTATGGATGTATTTGTATCCTAATACTTACTTTCTCTGCTGCCTGACTAATATTGTTCGTATTTGCAACATACTAATGTTAACTCCTAATTTTACCATACATTCTTCTTTAACTTCTCTCCTACCTTTGCATCTCTCACATCCCTTCCCTGCTTATCATCCTCCCTCTACCTCAGACAGCAGAGTTAATTCGAGCCCTGCAGGAGCTAGAAAACGCAGCCTCTGGCGACTCAGTGCTGCGTCAGCGCATCTCCTCCCTTCCTGCTGAAGTGCAAGACACGTCACTGCTTAACAGGATCACAGGTAGGAAGTAGGACACAGAACACTATTGTATACTGTATGTACACACAAGTCTGTTCAAAAGCTCATTAACACATGCACTCATTATTTAATAAAATAATGAATGTCTTCATAAATAGCAAGCTGCGATTTAATATAGAAGCCCAGGGTTCACATCTATGTAGCAACAAATACCTGCCCAGCCAAAGTGCCCTTATTTCCTAAAAAAAACATAAGAAATTAACAATATAATATACTGGAGCAGTATTATTGTATACATTGTACATTTTACTCCCCCTTTTGTACTTCTGCACAAGACCTTATTCGTTCCCCAACTATCACTCAACTTAACCCTGCAGGACAAATAAACAAACTAAACAAATGCATACCTAAACTGGAAAAAAAAAAAAAACTGGTGACTGAGGAATCCACGCATGCATATACATATACATACATTAGAGTGGACGGCGGAGTACCTACAGTGGATGGTTTTTATAGATATTCGAGGATGTTTCACTGAACCTTAAAAATGTTGTAATGATCTTTTGTATGGAAAACCAAATCTTCTTGAGACAACACGTTTAACCACTCTACATACTATACATTAAAAGGCTACGTAGCATTGCACCCTTGCCTTCATTCACAACAAACAAACATTACAAACAAACTGAAGTGCCCTTGAGCAGTACACTGAAACTACAAAGATAAAAAAAAGTGCTAAAATGTCTCTGTTTACCGTATGAAACAATGTTTGATTTGTCAGTGATTATACAGTAGCTATTTACATTGTATCAGTATTGATGGATAACTGAATGACCTCCAGTTGTACACTCAAGACTGGTTATGTTTAAACATTGGGCTCTGCTCTCTGTTCTCTCTTCTATGCTTTAGATAAGGAATCAGGGGAGCGGCTTTCCCGGCTGGTGGATGAGGCCTGCATGTTGCTAGCAGACTACAGTGGCCGCTTGGCGGCAGAGATTGATGATAGGAGGCAGCTCACACGCACACTTACGGTCTTCCTGCAAAGCCAGAAGGATGGGCTAAACCAGAACGAGCAGAAACTAGAAGTGCGTAAATCATATTTTTTTTCTTTCAATTACTGTATGTCTTGTCTACCTCACCTTTGTCATCAATATTGATTCTTGGTGTTCAGCTGTGTTGTGTAGCTGTGTGCTCAGACTTCTTCTGAATTAACATTTCTTTTCATGTATTTCAGCATGTTGCATACTTCTGCAGAGTGCTGAATCAGACTGTAATTTTCAAACTGTAGATAAAAATTTGATTATCAGGCCTGCTGCTGGCGTTACAAACAGGAAAGCGTCCTGATTAGATACACTCAAAAACCCATATAACAGTCTGGGAAATGCTTGTTCTTTTAGATTTTGTCATTTAACTCAGTTTAATCTTAACTCAATGTATACTTACTTCCCCCAAGGTAAGTATCGACCAAAATACTACACAATAATAAAAACTTAACGGATTTTCTTGTTCTGTGCTGACAATAACTGTCCAGCCTTTATCCACAGGATATCAGGAGGATAAAGTATTTCATATCTGTATCTTCACTCAGTCAAGTCTTCTGTAATAAAAAAAAAAATGAAAATAAAAAACAACTGATTTTGTGAGTGCTTTTATTTTACTGTTACACTTGCAGCTCCTGGTGGTACATGCGTTCTACACACTTTCAATTTCAAAGACTGTCAATAATAACAGTATTTTTTGTTGTAGTATTGACACAGTAAATGCTAGCTAGATCAGTTCATGGTTAAAATGAGCTCAATTCAATACAAGTTGCAAATGTGCTGAAATAGAGGAAAACTCATAATGTTATCAAACGTCAAACCAAAACTAAGAAGAGACAAAAGGTTTTAGAATCTTGGTATAAAGCAGCATTATTTTGTCTGTCAGTATTCGTAGAAATGTGATATTAGCAACAACAAAAAAATTCAGTGGTGATTCATACTGAACTTGTTGAGGAAATGAGCTCTTCTTGCACCACACACCTACATGCATCAGCTGTTTGGCAAACATTTACAATAAGCACATGCATGCAGCAGAGATGAAACATTTAGTGACACTAAATGTTACTGTTTCTTTAATTTAAAAATGGTGCATATACGTGCACCATTCCTTTGCTGACTGACCTTCAGTTGTGTGTCTGAGCCATTATTTCTTTGAAATGTTCTTATAGTCTAAAGGGCCACAAGGACATAATATAACTTCTCTGCAGTTTTGTTGGTTGTCTTTACTACAGAGAGTAACCTTAATAAACCTTAATACTTTGATCAATGGGAAGAAGAAAATGTTTTTGTTTTTTTTAATGATCTTTCATGTTTTCGTGGATGGAAGTTAAAGTAAACCATGTAGCAAGTTGGTCTTTTTCCTTCAAATCTCATACATTTAGTTGTTTGAAAGAGTTAAATCTGTTGCAAGCTTAACAAGCAAAAATGTGTATTTAATTTGCTCGCACAACCTTTTTCATATATGTGGTGGTGCTTTCAAATTAGACTTAATTGTAAGGGACAACAGAACATGTTTGATGTAGAAGTATTTTGCCAGAAATCCAAATTTGTGTTATTTAACTTCAGTTGGACATTTAACTAACACCCCATTCTGTAATGCATAATGTAGTACAAAGTTATCATATTCATGACATCATTTTACTTCCACTTTTATGCAGTCTTGATATCCTTGATTCAGCCTTATTTATTACTTGATGTCAATACCTTACTGTACCTTACCTAACTGTCTACTTGCCACAAATTGTGTTCCCAACATTGCTGTTGAGAATTTGAAAAATTCACAATGTCACTTATTAAAAGTATAAGATAGTTGAGCTCTGATGGAACTTCTCTGCTATGGACTTTTTCAGGAATACAAACGCAAACTGGCGAGAGTGACCCAGGTCCGGAAGGAGCTGCGTTCGCGTCTGAACAATCTTCCAGGAGGACTCTACAACTCTTCAAACTGACTCAAGTTTCACCTCCTGACCCTCCTGCCACTAAAACATCTCAACCTGTCACATTGCCATACTCTGTTTTTTATTTTGGAAAGTGTGGTTTTCATTCTGTATTTAAAAGATTATTTATCCACATGGACTTTATTAACAGAAATGTCTTCTGTTTCTGTCTGTGAGCTCATCCCTTTGTGCTGTATGTTATTGAAAATTAAGATTCATAATCATCAGACACAGGCCCCTCATGTTTTGGCCCCTGCCCATTTCAGTTTTACAGCTTTAAAGTGGCATGGGTGATGCTGGTGTGATATTTTTGTATTTATAGTGACTTAAGATAATGCACCAGAGAATATCCACTTACTGTGATCATTCATAATAATTTTCAGTGTTTTGGATTTCTGTCATAACTTTCTTTTACTATATCTGTAAATGCATTTGTCTAACTCTTGGTTCTAGATAATTGTTTTTATGCAGCGTGATAATGGCCTGTGAAGAGAATGGTACACTTGTGAAATCTTTATGAAATCATATTCTGAAGCTATTCTGAAGAGTACTATTCCATGTCCCTGAAAGCAATTTAAAATGTGTAATTATCATTTACATAAAGCCTCTTTGTGAGAGTGGCGTGTTAAGTCATGACTCAGTGTACATATTCAAATTTGCATGTAAATATGATGGGAATTATACCTGTAAGTGCTTAAGCTTAGTATCCATGTCAACATGGCTTGTGAAATGGTCATTCAGACAAATTACTGAGGTATCTCTGTACATCGATATCTTCATAGTTGATCAGACATCCACTGTACTGAAATAATGAGTAAAGGAGTCCGTTGTGTTGTTTACTGTATCATACTGCTTCATATAGATTTATCCTTGAGTCTACTGAATGCTGTGCACATGCCTCACACAACTTAGGTGCACCAGTTTCCAAAGCTATTTGTTTTTGTATATGAAGCAAATTCTTCTTAGAACCAAATAAACAAAATGTACAAATATTTGCAGTCCTGTCTGCAGTATATGCCATTTAATTTGATATGTTGGTCCTGGCCGACAGGGGGCGTGAACGGACATCCATCAAACAACAGGCACTGTACTAAGATGACCCCGTTCAAGTTTCCTACGGCGAATTGTGCACAAACACAAACAGGAAGTAGCCATCAGCAACATCCCCCACCAACTGTCGTCGACTGTGTAAAGCGAAGCATCTGAACAGCTATGCAATATACCCATAGAATGTACCACATAGACGCTAACCTTAGTCCATTAGTGTATGCAAGATAACTAGCTAAGCTAGTTGCTTGCTACTAACACCCATTAACGTACTAACTAGCATTCGCTTGGTTGCGTTCGCTAGCGTATTATGCTACACGTTTACTAAGCTAAGCTACTAGCGGCTTCTCGAAAAGACAGCGTTCAAGTCGTAAAACATCCAACGATGGACAGCAATCTCGAAACACCTTACGAAGATGAGGCTAAATTCATCGAATGCACGGTAAGCTAACCGTTACATGCACTTCGAGTTGGCGTCTGCATGGTTCAATGCAGAAATGCAGCATGGCTTTCGCATAATTTTTACTGCGTGTTTACATTTTGATACACCTAACTATACCTAATGCAGTCTACATTGCATACTGTATACCGGAAATAAAGCCCTCATTCATGAAGGTTATAATCAGGGTCTGCTGAAACAGAGATATTGTAACTTCAAGTCCATGGTTGTTGTGGAGGGTAGTTTCTTTTCACTAGAACTGTGTTATACAAAGTTGTTTCTAATATCTTATCCATCTCATTTAACGTTATGGCTATGAAGAAAGACTAACGGCTACATTAGACTATGTGTACCTAATGTAGTGGCAACTGATTGTATATCATACCATCATACGCATTTATGTTTTGTCTTGAAATCAGGTCTGTGATAAATCCATAAGTGGTGATACCTTGTACAAGATACATCTGACTACACCAGGACATATAAAGGTACACAGTGTTAAGTAGTAGTCTGTGATCCTGTTGTTGAATACCAATGTAACTAAAACATTTAGTGATAGACGCTTAAGTTTATAGACAGCGAGCACTTCATTTTGACTAGTGTTTTTTCCATGGCCTCTTTGTATTCAGTCACAGGTCTTCCACAGGTTCAAGATAACTCTCACAGCAGGTAACGAGGAGCATCCAAAAGTGATATTTCACTCTCTTTTCAACACCTGGGGACTTTTTTTCAGAAGACCTCTCCAGTGTTTTATTTGTGAAGTATTGCCTGCTTGTATATCGACCTTACTTACTTCTGTTCTGCCAGCCAAACACCATGCATCTTGGTATTCCAAAAAGGTAAATATTCTGGTGTTACAGTAAGTACCAGATCAGTGACAACAACAGGCAAGGTCTTCCACATTTCTTCAGGGTCAGACTTGAAGCTGAATTTCTGGGAACATTGACATTTTGTTCATATGTGCTTAAATGTAGTATCCTGGCTACCATGCCTTAGTAACTGAAGAGTGTTCTTTCACTTCTTTAAGCACGCTTCATACTTTCCGGGTGTCCATGGCGTAAATGGCTCATCCGCCCATATCCGCGAGGGTCCACACGGACCCCTATGTGGACGTCCGTATGCAGCCCAAAATTTGCAACTGCACGGACTGTAGGCATAGCAAGCACGTTGACTGCACATGCTCCATCTCACGTTCCACGCTCCAGTCTAGTTGGTGGCGTATGCACCTCTAGCTTGTTTGCCAAGAAGAAGAAAAAGAGGAGGAAGATAACATAAATTGATGCTTGTTTCGAAGAGAGGTTGTGCAAGGTGATCTGCTGTTACCCACATTCATATAAATTTGTCTTTAAAGGAATACAAAGACAGCCAAATGGCGTTGAACTCCTGGCAAAACATTTTTGCAAACGGGAAATGCGCATGCTTGGAACACCAGACCGACACGGACCCCCAATTGTAGTATACATGGAACCACGATCACCGACACTCAACTTGACACGGAACGTAATAAGTGTGGCAAAGCCTTCAGCAACAGGCAACGAGGGAAAAAATTAATGCTCGTTCTTTGACGATCATGAAGACTATATCCTGTTAATTTTGGAGGAGTGCTGTGTCTTTATGTCTATGGCACATAAGAAAGCAACATGTTAACACATTTAAGTCAGACTGACCAATACAACTTTTTTTTCAGTCCAGTGTTCTATGGGAAGGCACAGAGTCAGTCACCTCTCTGTCAGCTCCCCAAAATGCATGAATGCTGAATTGTTTATTTTACAAATATTTGGTGTGCTTTGGCTGGAAAAAAGGTGCTCTGCTTCACAAAATGTCTCCTTTTGATTCTGAAGTGGGCATTTGTTTTCTGGAGGTTATCACTTATAGTTAAACCTGCATTTTTCTTGGTCCACATCAGTCAAGTATTGAGACTCAAGGCAACATGGTTGTTGATGATTTTGCACATGACAACCGGAAATCCTGCCTACTTTTACAAGAATATTGGAATGATTTGAGCTTGATAACTATCTCAATTCATCATTGACCAGTCATCTGTCACATGGAGGATGTCCTTGTTCCTCTGTCTCACATGCACTTTAATGTTAACATGTGATTTCTGTGTCTGTCTTGTATACAAAAATATGTTTTCAAAATTCTTCCAGAAATTTGCCAGCTCAGTGCCTTTGGCTTTGATTTGTCCAAAGCTGCAACACTCCTAGGCAAAGCACGTGGAAATGTCATGATGTTCTCGCATTAGACGATTTTATGTCTAATGACACTCTGAAGATTCATGTGTTTGTGGAAACAACTGACTTCAAACTCAATACTTACTACACTGGATGCGTTCAGACACAGTTGTGGCGTGCTTTTTGGCAGAGCTCACTGCCCAATACACAATCACTAGTTTAGGCGTAAGCAAAAGTTGCTTGAACATTAGTCCATGTCTTATGGTTAAATTGAAGAAAACTGGATACTTGCTCTCTGCGTACATATATCCATTTCACAATACATTTGGCCTCAAACAGTTAATATAACCTTTTCCCAGGAAGGCGGCTTAATATTAATATATTATATAATTAATTTCTTCTACAGACACAAAGATAGTTATACACAATACTTAAAACATATGCAAATGCTTGTGCCAGTGTTTCCAGAGTTTGGAAGTAAATCTGGTATCACTAAGTGCAGGGTTAGTTCAGTAATACCAAGTTCAGTTAATTTGCAGTAATGTGTAAAAACAATTTTCTGGATGTGTATATTTACTGCACCTCAAGTGAGCTGTGGATTTGTTCAACCATTTTGTGTTTTAAAAAAATACATTTCCATGATATAACCCTTTCTCTGTTTGTAGCAGTAGTGGAAAAAAAAGTGTCCTGTTTACCCAGCACTGATTGACTTAATATTTATTGCTCTCCTTTCGTTCCTGGCAGAAAGAGGATGCCTTGGTTGCTGCGGGTAAGTAGACTTCCTCTTCAGCCTTTTCATTTTGTTCTATTCTGGCCTTGAGTCTATTCTGGCAGGTAATTCATTCCTTACACACAGGTAACAGAGGTCACTCTAAGCAGTTGCCTGGTTTTAATGGACGTCATTTTAGTCTAGATCCATCAAAGGCTATGATCCTGCACTCAAAGGACATGTCATCGTTTGGACTGCGTCGTACTGTATTGAAAATGCGCACCAGCGCTTTACAGTCAAATATAAAAACTTTGAAATTCTGATCTTGATCTTTACGCTGCGCAGCCTAAAGTATGTCTACACACCTTGGTGTGCTTTCTGTCCTGGGCTGTTTTCATGCTTTGGCTTAGACCCCAGTTAGGGGGAGTCTTGACTTCTCTGCACAGAGACCTGACCTTAGCCCACAACACCTTTTGAGATGAATGGGAACGCCTAATACGAGCCCTGCCTTATTGCCGAATATCAGCGCCCGACCTCACTAAATGCTCTTGTGGCTAAATTGGAGAAAGGTTTTCTAGCCAGGTTCCAAAATCTTGCAGAGATCCTTCCCAGTGCAGGCTTCTATAGCAGAAGATTAACGCCAATGCTTTTGGAATAGGATGTTCAACAATCGCGTAATCGTGTAATGTTCGATTGTCCATATACATGCCATATAATGTTTGACGGTTATTCAGCACAGTTAAGTTGCAGAGAGAAAAGTGTCCCAGGTAGCCAAAATGGCTCAACAGCTGTATAAATCCAGCACGTGTGATTGCCAGACTAAGGCTGTGTGCAGCAGTGGGAGTGTCACTGAAATGTGTGACATCCTGTTGTGTTCTTTAACACCCCAATGTAGCACAAGTAAACTTTATATTTCACAATTATTGTTTTCCTTCAGATCCTTTATAGATCTCAATGTTTTCGACCGCACTTGAATGCAGCTTCATTTCACGGAGAAAGAAAAGAGACGGAGGAACTGTGCTTTGTTGTTTGGCAAACCTTCAGCTGCTACACAAACTCCTGGGCAGTTGAGTGCTTGTTTCTTTTTTTTTTATCCTCATAATGTTTTAAAACTTTCTTGTGGCAGCGATAGAGGAAGGGATTTTTCCTGTTTCCTGTACAGGACTCTCATACCGCCTTAAAACCGACTGACAAGTCTGATCGCCGGTTACATGATTGGCCACCGTAGCGTGACGTGAGGTTGCTTTTCTCCAAAAGTTGAGTCGGTCTTAACTTTTTTTTTAAAGTTAAGACCTCCCGCTGCAGCCTAAACGCAACCCATTCAAAATGAATGGGCAGATCTGCGTTTTCGCCGCATTGGCTGACGCAGGCAATGTGAATGCAGGCTAATGCAAGTCTCGTAATAAATGATGTGCCACTCATGACTGGCACATCATTCTAGGTACTGAAACCGGCCCAAGCTAACGGTTGCTGATTGTCAGTTCAAATGTCAACATGGTTGGCTTGTTGTGTTTTTATCTTGTTAATGGTGAAGGACAGGAATTCCACTGTGCACCTCGTCTTGGGCAGTGAGATGAATGCTCTTGGTATTTGAGTCATGCTGCCATTTAGCTGAGAGTGTGCCCTCTGCTGGTGTTCTTTGAGTCGAACGAAATGTCGCTCTATCACCCATTTTTTAAACGTGGGCACAGACCTACATGGCTTCCACAAAACTTTTTGTCACCAAATTTGGTGGCTATATAAATCATTGTGGTGCTAGAACATCAATGAGTGTGCCAACACTCACCAACATCTTGTTATGGGTAACGGTAAGTCGCAGAGGCTTGCAGAGAAGCCGATGCACACACCAAATGCCAACAACATGTTAGCAACCTTGCAGATCAGACAAGCTGATTGTTTAATCCAACTTTCTGTTGGAAGGTGGGTTCAAAACCGAAAAGAGAGTGCGTCCATGCTTCTTGCATGTATAAAAGAAACAGCCACAGCATTTTTACAAACGACTCCTGTGCACATTTGATAATGTGCAGCCTGTGGAAGCATGGTCCAGTGTCACTTTTTGTAGAATGGGGCATATGCTTGAATACAAAAAGGTGGGATTTTGTTTGTTTAAACTGAGAAAAGAGCTGTGGCATGCTCATAGTTAAAGTCAACATACTATATATATTTTTTGCGACTTCTTTTACTGTTGGTTATGTAGGTAACATCACCATTTAGCAGCTTTTGTCATTTAAGATATCACAGGAGGCCAAGGTCATTATGCCTCCCCAGTGTAAGTGTTTTTATAGCAGGAAATCATCTTGGTCAACATTTCTTTACCTGAAGACATTTGCACAGCAACACCCAAGAATCATGAGATACAGAAGATTGTGCATTGTTTCAAAGAGACAACCTCCCTGCTGATGCAAGTAGAGCAGAATTGGAGGACTTAAGTGTTCAAAGGTAAAAAATTGCGAGGTCATACATAAAAACGAGTTAGGTTAGTCATTTGCAGCAGTCAGATGTCTTATGTGAAGTAGAGAATGCAACCCTTTTGGCTGTAGCTACAGTGGATCAGTTTTTGCTAAATGGCCATATGATTCACTAAACAGGCTTGAGGGAGATAGTTGTGACATCAAGGGATTATTGAGGCAATTCATTTTGCAAAGTCATAACTCCTTTCTCAATACATCTCATGTAACTAGGCCTCTGTCTCATGATGGTCTGGAAAATGGTGAACACAATAGATGGTTGGAAATGTGCAATGATACAGTGGGGTGTAGCTACACCTAAAACAAATAAAAGTACATGAAAAATAATAAAACATTGCACGGGTGTTTGTACTCTATCTCACAATATGAAGTAAGAAACAACACCCAACATGCATTTTACACACTACAAGTTAGACTTTGCACTGTATGATACTTTATCTTAAAAAAAAAAAATATTGTAATGATTTTTGCTAACTACCAGTGTTTGGGTTTCTCAGGGCTTGCTGTCAGACACCACTGCGTACCGGTATTCGAGGACATTTTACAATATCTGGATTACATGAAGCTTGATGAGCCCATTATTGGTGAATAACTTGATACCATTTTTTAAAACAAACAAACATGTTAATTTGATTCCTATTTTTTTAGCATCAAAAGTCATACACACATACCACACACACACACACACACCGCTACCTGCAAAATATATTCAGCAAAAAAATAAAAGAGAAAAAGGTATAGTATGTTTGTATTGGTGCTTTTTGTTTTATATATCAATTTCACATTTGATCCCTTATTTAACTTTTTTTCTGCCTTATTTCTTAGGTTTGAACTATTTGGACGAACTGCCTTGTAATGACTTACAAGCAGGCCCCAGATACACATGTAGGCTATGTCATCAGAACGCAAACCTACCGGAAATGGTCCGTCATGTGATTGGACGTAAACACCGGCAGAAATATGTGGTAAAGCATTGTGAACTTTTTCAGTGTATACGTCTGCTTTTTAATGAAGGAGGCAAAACAAAGTGAGAAAGCCTTACCTTTTGTGCTTATGTAGGAATTGAAACGGCCAGACTTGGTGACCTGGAATAAACAATCCATAATAACCCACGGAGGAAAGATCATACGAGCCAGAGCAGAGATAATAGAGAGACAGGATGGACGAGGAACTCCAACGGTGGGACATACAGAGTTCAGTAACCAGACATGTTGAATATTATAATGTACAATTCAAATCATAATCATTTTGAGAGTAACATAATGTTGTGTATATGTGTTTCAGCTAATGGCGAAAAAGGGGATAGAGGGCAAATTAAACATCTCAAGAGGTACATTCATACTGTGAATTCTGAATAATAGATATAGGATACGATATTGGCAAAGTTACATAGTATATTTCCTATGTTTTTGTTGTGTGTTCTCACTTGACTGTCTGAGCATTGATAAATGCATAGAAATGTCGGGTTCAACAGGTCAGAGTTTCACTGAAGGTTTTTAAGGATGGATGTTGGAGGGTTTTTTCTTAATGATTATAGCCTGATACGACGATAAGACTGATACTTAGGCCGATATAAATAATCATGTAGGCCATTAATCTTTTAACTTTATTTTTGATAAGAATGTATTTTAAATTTGACACTATATATGTACTGAGCAGGATCATTTACAGAACTTCACACAGAACAAGTCTTTCATTTGGTGCTAAGCTGCCTGACTTGGGTGTTATTTTTGTTATGACATGTATTTAATCCTTTTCAGAGAATCAAATGTGATACATAAATGTCACTTTATTTAAAAACCGCTCATATAATGAATATTGTATGTCATATTTTTACTTGTACTAAAAGTTTGATCTTGTTCCCTAGTTCCCCAAAGGCAGAAGCAAAATAGGGGCCGCAACATCTCACAGAGTTTGACCCAACGAGATGTGCCGTCACACCTACCAGAACTCAAGGACTACCAGGATGAGTACTCTCACCCAGGGAGGTATCCCCCAAACACAACTCCATTCCATCCAGAAGACCCTTACATGTTAAACAGAGACAGATCGATGTACCAACAGGAGGACACTCTCAGCAGTGACCGCATGGAAGAGGAGCTGTTGAGGGACAATTACAGGGAAAGTGATATGGGCAGACGAGAGTATATGGACCCTGATTATCGTACGGAGTATGAAGAGGAATATGTTGAAGATCCACAAAGAAGAGCCGTACGAGGTGGTGTTCCTAGGTATGATTCAAGGGAGGAGATGCCACATGGCCAGGCTCAGCATGGAGAGTCTTACCCAGAGGAAGCTCCTCCCTACAGGAGGCCCTACCCAGAAAGAGATCAACTGAAGGAATTCTTCACTGAGGAAGTTAGGCGTGGGCGAGTTTGTTCTGCCGAGTACCAGCGCTCGCAGCCGGTGTACCCAGAAGGCGATGAACAGCGGTGGTCTCTGGACCAGGTATCTGGTCGACATGACGGTATGAATAGAGCAGGCAGGCAGAGGTCGAGTGAACCAGAGGCCAAGAGGAGGAGCTTTCCCACACCTATGGAGAGTGACCGGTCACGTGACCATTTGTTTAATGTGATCAATGATTATTGTCATGAAATGGGAGAACCACTTCGAGAGGAGGCAGTTGCCAACCCTGGGCCAAGCGGAACAGGACCCCCTACCTCCCAGAGACGAGAGGAAGCTACCAGGGCCATCTCTGACATCCCAGAGCCATTCAGGCGTTTCCTGAAAGGGTCCGCTAATAATGAGGGACGCGGTAAAAGAAAAAGAAAGAGTCGTTTCTCTGATGCCACTGCAGAGGAGGTTGAAACGACAAAAGAGATGTGAGTGATAACGTACCTTGTCGTTTATCTGTATAGAATGTTCTCCATGATTCTGGCTAGCTGATACCTCTTCAAAAAATGTTTTATATTATTTGACTGAATGCTTTGTGTTTTAAATTTTTTGGATTTCTGCTTTAAGGTTCAGTGATGAGTATGCACCTCCAAATCCAAAGTTTGGCGGTCGTCCTAGACCGGTTAGTGTACCATTGGGACCTGAAATGCATGGAACACAACATCCTGACTTCTACATGGAATCACGGGTAGGTAGTCGTGAAATCAGGCTATTTGTTGTGATTAACTAGTAACGTGCCAATATGTCATACTTCTAGATACATACTAATCTAGAAAATGTACTCTCTTATGTTGTGTAACTACTGTAGTGATGTCAAACCTGTTGTTTTTTTTTAGAACCCACATCATAATGAAAGCTACCAAAGAGGAGGCTCTGAGCCAAGGGACGTCTTTGATATGCTGGTAAGTTTGTGAAATTGTATTTGCAACACACGTAGCAATGATGTTTGTTGTGCAGCCATTCCTTGAAAGGAATCTTAACAATGTATTTTCCCCTACTAGAAAAACGTTGAAATTGAAAATGCAGACGAGGCTAACTTCCTGAAGAGCAAACTCTGCAACCTTCTAAAAGAATTCAAGACCAAAAAATCGGAGAACGCTCTGGTATGTCACTCTACACAGCATCAGTCTTTCTAACTGAACATTTACAGACTAATCTAGTCTAATAAAGTTGTGTATGTACACGGCAATTCGTATGCCATTTTGGCGTGTTATCAAGACTCATAATTGCTTTTTGTACGTCTTGTACGGCCGCCATTGACCTACATTACATGTGAATTTTCACAGTAGCGAGTAGTATGAAAGGACGTAAGTCCGCGGAGGTAGGTTAGTTGGGGTGGTGGATGGAGAGCCGGCGATTGTGTCCCACGTGTGGCTTTTTTCAACAGTTGTCTTTTTTTTTTTAAGCCTTACCCAATGTTTCTTTCTTAAACCCAACCGTTTGTTTTCCTAAGTGTGTCACGTTGGTCACCGTCCTGTTTTTGTCGTTTTTTTGTGTTACTAAAGCCTTTCCCAATGTTCTTATCCTAAACCCAACCTTTTTTTTTTTTTTTTTTTTTTTACACGTGCAGTAGTACGGCACATTCTTGTGATAACGCGCCACTTGTTGTGTATGTTTACATCCGCTGTATACAGCGTAGACATACACGTGGATAGCTCAAAATGCGTACAGATAAGACGCCATTTGGCTTTAGGAAAGTGGCGTGTATGTTTACGCAAAGTCATGATGCCATGTTGACATTTAGTTTAACTGAACATGTAGTTTAATTCTCTGACTCTCTTTAAAGCACGAGAAATCAATTAAAGAAATGTGTTTTTGTTGCTGTAGCAAAATAGCCATGGTCGAGCAGCCATCTCCAAAGACTACAACAGCTTGAACTCTGACCCAGAGCTTTCTCCAAGACACCAGTATGACACTACCCTAAGGGAAGATTCAGACATTAGAAGACCAGAAGAACACTACTTTAAAGAAGATCACAGAGGAAGAGGCTGGCAGCAACGTGAGAATGTAACTGACGAGTGGCGCCAAGAATACCACCATCCTGTTCGTGGGGAACCCAGACAGTCAAACAGAAGCCGTTATGAAGGTGTATATATGTATATGTATATGTATGTGTGTGTATGTGTATATATTTTTTTTTTTTTATATACACTGCATACCAGTCCGGTTTGACAAAATATTCTTCTTTAAAAGTATGAAAGAATTGTGATCAAATCTGAAAACTAGATCTGAAAACTTATTTGAAATTTGTTGTCTCATATTTGTACCATTTTCTGTCAAAATAAGTATTTTTCCCACTTTCTTTCATTCAAGTTCTTTTCCTGTTGTTTTTTCTTTCAGAGGTTTTTGGGTGGCCTGGGATGTCTCAGCCACCAGATACTACTCACACAAATCAGCCAGCACGTTATCCTGAAAGGTTTCAAGAACCCATGCACCCTTGTGACTACCCACCTGCTGCCGAGGAGTTTTTGGACTCCAACTCTTCCGCACCTCCACACTACGTGGAACGAGGACCCAGGATGGACAGGGGCCCTCGGTACTCCAACAACCTGGAGAAAATCACCTCCACCCTCCTGGAACTTGTGGCAAGGAAATAATTGTCAGATTTCTATACTTTTAATGGGATACTGTGGTTTAAAAACATGATTAGACATTACATTTCTTTCTTCCTTATTTGTTTTTTAGGTTATTTGGCTTTAGACACTTGAAAAATGTAAAGTCTGAGTGTCTGTTAACATTAAAATATGTGTCTACTGCAGCTGTCATGTCTTTGTATTACGGTTATCACCAGCAGCAAGTAGCAATATTGTTATTGCGATATAAGTCTTAAATTGTGCCGCAAACTTAATTCAATTTAACTTAATTTAAATTAACCAAACTGCAGACATTTGTAAATAATATGATCCAATGTTGGAGTTCAATAAAAACTTTAAAACATGTTGGTACTAAATCAGTCAAATTCTTCCTGTTATTATAATTAGCAGCGGCATTTATATATTTTACTGTATAACTGTGCAATTTGACATTGCGTATATATATCATTCAACTGGCTGATGTTAACTTCCACATACAATTTGCTGTCATTGTACTTTTTACTGGTTCACTTATGTTTCACTGTGACTAATATTACTTTGTGACTTAATATATTATGTTTTCAATATCCTTTTCAAATTTAATAACCCAGACTGACGCCGTTGCTTGGGGGGAACGTAACCGTTACGTCATCACGCTCCTACATTCAACTCTTTCCGGTTCCAATAGCAGCCATCTTGTTTCCCTTTGCAAGCTAGCTAAATAAAATAAATAATACGCTGAGCCGGACTTCACTTCGAACCCGTAAAACAAAGTGAGTAAGAAATTAAAATTAGTTTTTGTGTAGAACGTTTACAAGAAAGTAGTCCGTGTTGGGTGGAAGTGGGAGCAATTTCTTCGCTTCTTTTCATTTGCTGTTCTTAACCAATAGACGATTGTTTAGGAAGATGAACATAGGCGCCATTTCCCTCCCCGCTCTCTGAGGCGCTTATTGGTGGCCCGCTGAAAGGACCACGGGCGGTCAGGAAACTGATGTTTGGTGACCACCATGTTGGCTCTTGTCTAAGTAATTGTCAGACGGATTAGCCATTTCTACCGGACCCCGAATGGCGTCAGTTGCAGAACTAACTTAGCCCTAAAAACCTTGATTGGTGGAATCTAGTCCGAGGTTTGATTGGTCTGAAGGACACATCCAAACGTTGTCATTATTGGTTAGCCTGCTTCTTCCTAGCTTTGGAAAGCGTTGCAAACTTTCACTTGATGTCATGACTCGTTGTTTAGTGGGGATTAAAATTACACACTGCGGATGGTCCCCTGTGCTGTACAACAGTCAACAGTGTGCACCTCCAACAAGCTAATGTTATTAACAAGTCAGGGCCAACAGTGACTAACGATATCATAACGTTAGCTACTAGTGCTAAATGTGCGTGTTGGAGGTTGATGTCATAACGTTGTGTTTAGCAGAAATGTCACAATTTAGCACTACAGTGTATTCTAATGTTTTAGTTCATTTACAAGACCTTAGAATAGATATATTATAAGGTCTCACTGATAATTAAATACTGACTTCCGTCTGCTACCCTGGGATGTGGCTTTGGTCTCTCCTGCTAGGCGCTTTGTTTGTCTAACTGGCTTATAATGTATGCTGTAGCGACCTAGTTAGAGTGCAACATCGTGTTTAAGGCTAACGCGTTAAAGAGAAAGTTGCCGTACTCTGCTGTAAATGCATTGTGAGAGCTATATGTAAATATGAATTGTCTTTTTATCTTTCCTTACTCAGGTCAGTGTGTAAGTAACACACCGGGTCTTTAAATTATGAAAGAGCTTTAAATTACGCCACAATATCTTAACAGAACACATTCTCCCAACGTATAGCTGCACTTGTGTTTAGTTAATGTTAAGTATTAATATGCTTTCATCTAAAAACAATATCATTTCTCTGTTATATATCCCAGTGAATTTAAGAATTTCAAAGATCCTTCAGCCTTTTCTATTCAGTGTTAGCAGTTGAGAGAAATAGCATCTTCTGTTTACATTCTTGCAACCTTAGCTTACTTTATTAATCTAAAATTAATCACAATAAAATGTATGTTGTGTTCATACTTCACTGTTCACGTTTAATGTAGCAGTTATATTTAACATGACTGAATGAGCGTTGGTCATGCCTGTTGAGAATGTAGTCTGAGTAACCTGTGTGCAAGTTAGTCAACTAACCATTTATTTATGCAGGTGTGCATGTGTTTTGCATGTTTGTGGGTAAATTCATGGCTGGCCTGACTGCCCTGAGGGTGCTGTGTGTTTATCAAACCCACATTCTGGCCGGTTGTTTGTTTATCTCAAAACCGGGCCAGTGAGAGCAAACATGTCCCTGGTAGGCCCTGCTGGCAGCACAGGTCATGGGAAGGTCTCATTTGTACAGTGACCTTGCCAAGTGTCATTGCTGAAGCATTTTTTGTAATCAGAATACATCTACAGAGAGAACTGCCGAGAGATTAATCTTTGTACAACTCCACTCTAATCATTAACTAGATGGCTGTAGTACCTGCTCTAGTCCCCATGCTCCTCAAAAATAGAAAAGGGAACATTTAGCGTTGTTTCTCTTGAGTCTCTATCTTGTTCTCTCACCCTCTCTCCACTTGTTCTACCCCTCCCATCCTGTAACAACTCTCCTCTCTGTCCTTCTCCATCCTTCCGGTTCCCCTCCCCCTCTAGATTTTTCATTGATGGGGCAGGTTTGCTCTCTTTCTCGCTCTCTCTCTCTTAAGCTTTTTGTGTTCCTTAATACAGTCAGGATTTGCAGTAATATGCAGCATAAAGCTTCAGGTTATACCACCTTCCTTTGCACATGTTATCAGTTAAAGGCTACTCTGGCCAAAACTCATTACCATCACACCTTCAATTTCTGTCACCTCTCGACACTTTATTGTCTAAACTTTTACATTTCTTCATGAGTTTGCATATTAGATAGGGAATTACTGTTGCAGTCAATAGTGCAACACACTGAGTTGTGCGCAAGCAGCAGTGTCATGCTTTGGTGCTCTAAAGTAAAGGTTACTGTGTATAAAGTATGCACATTAAACCAGTGAGTGAGTTAACAAGAAGGGCATTGTATGACATTGCTGACGTGTTTTTTTTGATGACGTTTTTATTGTGGAAATTGCTGTGAGCGTAGTTTTTTTTTTTTGGGCAGGGTCAAGACAACAATGTCTTTGTTTACAGACTTTGACCCATATCTCTTAAGTCTTGTTTATCCAAAAATAGGACGAGAATCGGATGTACTGTTTTTCCTATTTCTGTGGCTGTTTACCTGCCAGCTGATTCTTCATGTTGTATAAAAAGCTCTACAATGATCTGTTTTGCGGTATTTTTTTACTGTAAATTTGATTGACAGCGATATAAGGGTTTCATTGGAATAATGTTGTGGTTGCAGTAAGTTGCAAAACTTAATTGTTCCCATGAGTTATGATAATTTGTTGAATAAAGTCTAACTCAACTAATTCATATTCTAAGCAAATAATCAGTCGCCATGCAAGGAGAAGCATAATATTAACGGTACAATGAATCTCATTATAACAAGTAGGCTGGTTAGAGGCTAGAGGTTTGCGGTGTGTGACTGTGAGCAAGGATGAATGAGAAAGCAAGGACAAAATGTGTGTTTGTGTGTGTGCCTGTGCTTGTGTACCTGTGCACACGTATGAGACAGCGAGTCTGACTAGTATGCTTTTGTACTTTAAATCATGTGGATGCAACATGCAGCATCCGTTCTGCCACTTGTTTTAGCCAGTGAGGGCCAGCGTGGCTGCCTGCATCACTGTGTTGTCAGCCTGTAGCAGCAGAGAGGAGGCGGGGCAGAGGAGACATTTAGTTTGACATTGTAAATAAGCAGAGAGCAGTTGTCAGAACAGTCCGTGAAACCTTTCTCATCCGTCCAGCAGCAGGAGAGGCAGAGACCACCCGAGGACAAACAATGCCGAGGCAAGCAACCACTAGCACACCCTCACACAATCCCAGAAGAGCTTTCCACAACTTTATTTGGTCTTTTTTTTTACCTATTCTCCTCCCTACTCTCTCTTCCTCTTTTCTTTTCCCTGACCCCTATCCTGCAGCTCAAGGTAACTTAGAGCCGGAAGTTGGTTGTCGGTAAAAAGAGGTTGGGCGGAGAAAAGGGGAGGAACAGGGGATGTGTCAGAGCGGATTGGTGTCTGCAGCGTCCAGTGGCATAGGAGGACCTTGTCTTCGCATTGGTTGCAAGCGTCAGAGTGAGGCGGGAGCCGGGTGTGAGGCGGGGTTTGAGTATCATGTAGCATGCTAGATTGATTACTCTTGAATGTTAAAGGGGAAGGAGGCTAGAGATTTTTGTCTGAGTCTGGAGTGCCGCTGTACTGTTTGCCTGCTGTTGCCTGCTGCTGTGCTGGCTTTCTATTCCCTCTCGCCCTCTTCTCTGTGCCGGGCCCGGGGTCAGCTCAAAGACAAACGCACAGGTCACTGGCTAGAGAGAGGGAGAGGGGTGAGAGAGTAAAAGACACAGAGAAAGAGAGAAGGTCAGTGAGTTAAAGGGACTTGTTCAGAAGAGAAACAGGAGGGACGGGGCTGTATGTTTAGGCTGGAAGAGGACTTTGGGGGGGCTGCTGAAGGAGACGGGGCAATGTGTAAAGGGAGAGTGGAAGAGAGAAGGGGGGAGGGGTAGAAGAAGGGGGCTTGCTCTTCTGTGTGTCCAGGCTGAGAGCCTTTTTAAAGCCGTCCAGTGGAGCCAGAGTGCCTTTTGTCTATTAATACGATCAGGGGACTTGAAGGAAGTGAAAAGCTTGAGAGATTTTCTGTCAACCTCGGTGCCGCTTCTTCCTGCTGCCGCTGCTGTTCTCAAGGAGACTTGAACAGGGCTATCATTTCCCTCTATTCTCCTCTGCTCCAGCAGGGCACACCGTTGACCATGAAGAGCACAGGGGTAAGTTTGACCGCTGAAAACACACATAGAGAGAAGAACTGGCAAATTGGTTAGGCTCTGAGTTTCTAAATAAATAGTTAATCTCTGTTTCTGATGTCTCTCTCTCCATCATGCTCTGCAGTGATGAGACAGCGTCTGTCCTTTACAGCCGTCCTCAATCCCCCTCCCCTTCCTGTCCTGTTGTAGTTGTGTGTGTGTGTGTGTGTGTGTGTGTGTGTGGGTGTGTGTTCCATCCATGTCCTTCAGTTGTCACCTCAGTACAGCATTGATGCTTTTTACAGAATGGACTGTGCTTAAAAAAAAAACTGACAACCATGTTGCATGTTTGTTTTTTTTTTTTTTTTTCTCAAACTAACAACGTAGAGTAAAGTCTGTCTGCTTTTGGCTGTCACTTGTTGTGTTTTGACTTTGGACCACCATCACTTACCCAGTGCCCTTCTATCGGCTGCATGTAAGTGCATGGCTGCCTGACTCTGTGCTCAGATGTTCTTCGCTGTTTCGGTGTCCTGGGGGCCTGTGGCCGCACTGCCTCTCGCTGCCCGTCCAGACCCTGTTTTTTCCCCCCTGATGTCCTTGTTTACACGCTAGTATCCAGACAGTGACGCAGAGCTGAGAGGCAAAGATGGCATCCATGGTGAAAAGAGATTTGTTGTATATGGAGGGCTCTGATAGGAGATCTATAAGTGTTGTTGTCGCTGTTAGTATTATTGGTCCTCAGGGGTGGAGGTGCAGCTGGTTGCAGTGACCTCAGGACCCCCCAGGCCCCCGCCTCAACAGTACCAGACACCCAGATGGGACAGACTGTCAGCCTGTCAGCTTCAGGGATAGAGGAGGCTAACAGTTTGATCTGATCTTTTATGATGGAATCTTTGGAGGGCGCTTTTCCTCTCACTTGCCTCTGACTGCCTTTCTTTCCCCTCCCTTGCTCCCTAATTGAAAGTTTCCATTGGTGCCTTTAACAAAACCGAAAGAGAGTGCGAGAGATCGAGAGAGGGAGACTAAAAATAACTCTTAAGTTGAAGCCCTTGCTGCCAAATCCCAGGGTTGGCTGCTGTCTGCATGAGATTTGAATATCATTTGTGCCCCGTACTGGACCATAGGCACACTGGGGGAGGCAAAAGTAAACGAAATACGAAAACCACTTAGACATAGCGAGGCCTTTCAGCTTATCACTAAAGCGACCACTACCGCCATGCATTCACTCTTTTGCCCTTGCCCCATTGTGTTTTTACATGTGTACACTGTCACTAAAGCCATTGTGGACAGCCAGGGGGAGTCAGCTGTGTTCCAGCGTGTAATATGCAGGTAGCTTTAGCCCTGCCTACTTTGACGCCAGAGACTGGGCCTAGACATTGGATGAAGGTCACAGGAATGTGAGATTGGCTCCTGCAGTGTCTCTGTCAGCAATGAGAAGGAAACGCGTAACGGGAGATGAGCGGAAGCGAAACCCAAAGGGAGATACAGAACATAGCTAATTTGTACAGGAGGTGATGTTTTTATTAAGCCTCTTAGAAAGTACACAGCCAAAACCACTGGGGTCACTTAAGTGCTGCAGTGAAAGTTAAAAAACCTGTAATTTTCTATTCACCTCCCCTTTTTTTTTCTCTCTCTCTCTCTCTCTCTCTCTCTCTCTCTCTCTTTCTTTCTTTCTTTCTTTCTTTCTTTCTTTCTTTCTTTCTTTCTTTCTTTCTTTCTTTCTTTCTTTCTTTCTTTCTTTCTTTCTTTCTTTCTTTCTTCTCTTCTCTCTCTCTCTCTCTCTCTCTCTCTCTCTCTCTCTCTCTCTCTCTCTCTCTCTCTTCTGTTGAATGACCTTGGAAGATCAGTGACTAGCACTTCCTGGAGTTTGCTTAAAGCAGAACCAAGGGCAAAGTTTGCAGGGTTGGTCGGTTGGCTGGTTCGGTCCAGCCACGCCAAAGGGATGTTGCACTGCAGGTCACACCGAGCATGTGCGTTATATATCTGCCTGTTCTTTTTTTTAATCACAAAACAATTGCGCCAACATCTGTGAAAATGTTGTCTGTGCGTGTCCCAGTAGTTAATCTGTAATTCCTGGCTGGAAACTTCTTGTTTTTTTTTTTTTAGTTGTGCCTGAGTAGATCATTTACCCTGCATGCTGTAACCATGCCAGTTTATTTCTGTGTGTTACTTATGATTGGGTTCATTAAGGTGAACACAGTAATTTGATTTATGTCCGTCTTTTAAAATGAATTGTTTGTCTGGATGACATTTGTTACCTAGGCTGTATTTATTCCATCTATTCAGGTATCGTAAATCAGAATAAAACAGACATTCTGAGTGTTAAACATTAGGTAACGGTTCTCAGTGGTCCAATGCATTTGTTTTTCTGCTTAGGAGACTTTAACCTCCAGTGACCTTCCTGCATAACTGCCCATTCTGCATCATTGACAGTTTCACACAGCAGAATGTGGAAAATTGACCTCTTGCTAGACATGTCAGTGTAGCAACACTCATCCCATAGTTGGTAATATACAAAAAAAAACATGTCTTTCAGTTGATTTCATCATTTATAGTGAGTGAAACATTGTGGTAACCAGTACATGGCGTCACATGTTTGCTCTTTGTACAGCCTGATGTTTGAACTGGTAGCAAGCATAAAGAGTAACAATGTGTAAGGTCGCTTTATGGTAATAGTATGGGGCAAAGAAATAATCTTTCTCTTTTAGCCCTTCCTCTTTGTTGTCCCCTTTCTCTATCACTTGTCACCACACTTGATCTTAATTTGTCTATATCTATGTTAGCCTATATGCTAACCGTCATATTGAATTGAAAGGGGATTATAAAAAAACATCAGTTTAGTTTTAAAACTATCCGGGATTACCTGAACTATATTCTCACGAAAACATTTTTCAGAGCTTTTCACTGTTAGATTAATACATTAAGATTATAAATTATTAGATTATAACTCTTGCCCCTTTTACTTGTGTGTGGGTCATACCTCTCAGTGCACATCTGGTTCAATGTGAAGTGTCAGCTCTGCTTCTGGGATGAGGTGAGTTTTTCTTCAGCACAATGACGTGTTACTGAAACACCTCGGGGAAAAATTCACTCTTCTGACTCAAATTGGCCTTCAATTTGTCCTAAACTGCCTTGCCTTATTACCTTTCAACTACACTCCACAAAATTAAGCTCAATTTACACCAACCGTCAGGTCATTTAGGGGTCAATTAACTGCAGAACATTTCACCTTAACCAAAGGCCAATTCTCTCAACTGTACTGTCTCTTTTAAAAACAATGCCAGTGTTTGAGTTTGACGCTGAAAACTTTGCCCATTCCTTGTTCTTTTACTAATCTTAGAGAGCATATGAATAGGCACAAGGCTTAGTGATACTATCTTGTTGTTTTTTCATGTTTTTCTGCCTCCACTGCTATCCGGTTTATTTGGACAGGAATTTAAGTCTTGTGTAAAGTGGTGTGATGTCCGAGTTAGAGCGAGTTGCTGATGCTGCTGTGAGTGGCCACTTGATGTGACGTGCCAGTTAGCAAGAAAGGGAGGGAGGCATGAGAGCCAGAGAGATGCGGGTGGCAGAACATTAGCGCTGATTCAGCTGCTGCAAGCGGAGCAGCATTGGCTTTCTCAGAGAAGTTGGAAAAAGGGGATCAGGTGAAAGTAAGTAAGACAGAACAAGAGAGATGGGAAGAGCTGGAGAAGAGACAGGAAGAGAGATGTAGAGCCGACGAAGGAGGATGAGCAAGTTGCTGTTTTGGACAATGTCGACAAAGCACAGACATCACATTTGTCCTCAAAGACACACACACACACACACACACACACACACACACACACACACACACACACACACACACACACACACACACACACACACACACACACACACACACACACACACACACACACACACACACACACACACACACAGCAGAGTTGGAAGGAAACCCAACACCGGCATCTCTCTGTCTCAGTGACCTGATGAAGGACAACAGAGCCGCAGGGAAGAGGAGAGGAGAGATGAACAGCGCAAAAAACACAATGTACCCTAATATAGCATACAGTAGCAGCTTAGAACAACACAGCTAGACTAGACCCAGACCATAGAAGGTGTTGCAGAAGTCAACAGAATCCATTATATTCTGCACTTGTGGGTCATACATCAACAGGCGCACACACAATCTTTCCATTGGTGCAAAGCCTTTAGAAATATGGTAATATCTGTGTACTGTAGGTAGAGCACACAAGCTAGCTGGAGGGGCAACGTTTAAGGCATGTTCATACTTAGCCCTTCACTTCTTACTCACGTACTGTATGTTCTGTTTCTTTTTCCCTTCTCACGCTTCAGCCTGCCTTTCGTCACACTTGTGTCCCCCCCTGCTGCTGTGGTTAGTGCATGGCTGATTTATTGAGGGTCACAGGGTCAGAGAGAGGGGGTTGGGGTGTAGTGATTTTAGTAACCGCTCTCTGTTTTCAAAGAAATTGCAGGAGTTTAAGAGAAGTGTGTTATGTGTGAGAAGGTGCTGGGTGGCCTGTGTGTTTTACTTTTTTATCAGTTGAATCATTTGCTATTTTAACTTTTGTATCCTGCTCGGTTTCCTCTGGGCCACAGCATTGTTACCCTGGCACTCTGTAATGCTGTTAAGTGAATTGCCTAATTATTTGTATCTTATCAGGCTACCAGTTGGAGAGTACACACAAAGATACAAAAAGTTGTCTTGTTTAAACCTGTCATAAGATCAAGTGCTGATATGTGTGGTAAAATGCTGTGTAGCTGGAAAAACAAATGGCTCTCATTTTGTTCACCCTATGTGCATGGTCATGGTGCTGCAAAGTACATGGAGGCATCAGGCAGAGGATACAAACTACAATTCCCAGCAGTCATTTGTTCCCCGTGGAATGCTGGGATTGTTCTAGTGACTGCAGGATTTCAATCAACCTTGAAATGCAACTGGACACTGGAGCGTCAGACAGAGAAGGGGAGACAAGGTCAATCACTATCCTGGCATGCCATAGCTACATGCTGCCCGATTGATTTATATAAAACCAGCCCCCCCCCAACCGCTGCCATTCTGTCTCATTGATTTAGGCTACTCACTGTCAAAAACAGAATGAGTGAACAGGATTCAGCAGTGCTTCTTCTATATTATTCAGTAACTCTGTAACTGCCAGAGAAGCAATCTTTCCTGTCAAAAATCAATCAGCTATTCTGGATTAGTGATTTATCGGTTCTAAAATATTTACAACTGCACTTAAACGGTATGAATAAAGGCGCTGACTTGGACCCAGAGTCAAAACAATCCCCTAAACACTGCTGTTACAGGGGAGACACTAGATGGAGTGCTTGAAAGGCTGTCTTTTGTTTTGCATTGGTCTGTCAGCTGGACCAGAGTTGGAGCCATTCATGATGGTTGGCCCAGAGTGAGAAAAGAAAGAGAAGATAAAGAGGAGACCCCCCCCCCCTTCTCCAAACAGACTTTTTTTTTTCTTTGTTTTGTCATGTCTCTCTCTTTCTCTCTGCATCTCCCTCTTTCTGTTATGTTTGACCCACATAGCTAGTTTGCACAGCAGTCTGACTGTGGCCCTGTTTGTCTCTAACATCCCCCTGTTGAAGCCTTTGGCACTTTGTCTTAGTGCTGGCTTAATGCTGAACTGGACAAGGCACTACCCCTCCCTCAGCAACACACACAAACGCACCCTGTCTCTCTTGAGTAGCTCATCTCTAGTTCTGGCCCCCCTGTGTTCCTTTTTCTTCTCCCTTCTGGCAAATCTTTTCACTGAGGTAGGGAGAAAAGGGAGAGATTGAAAGAGTGTGATCCAGACACTCCAAGCTCTGCATGCTCAGACAGGCAGGCCAATATTCCTCCAGCAGATTCCTAGCATGCCATAGTAACCTGCTGGCTCCTCTTTCAAACCGTCAGACCCCTTGTAGAAGCACCCGCTTTTATGTCTACATGCGTGTCCATTCACTTTACAGCCTTGGTTTGTTTGCGAGCATGTGTCTTTTCACAATGTGTGCCCATTTAAAAAAAAAAAAACTGGTTGTTTTCAGGAGATTGTTTCTCTGACACAAACACACATGCATCTCCTAGATCTGTGGCTTCGGCATTGTTCTCTGTCCCACATGGTTGACTTGCACATGACACAGGAGCTGCATTTTTGTGCCCAAGTTAAGCCATTGCTAATCAGGGAGTGTGCAGCAAGTCTGGTGGTGGGTTCTTCTTGGGCAGGTCAGCATCCCACAAGGACAATAATAGGAGCCTGTTGGGGCTCTACTTTAGATTTCACTGTATTATAATTATAGGCCATGCTAGGATATGTGGTCCTGACACATGGGAAGAGCTGTGGGCAGCGCAGCCTTGGTTTGGACTGACTTGACTAATGACCGGTCTTGAGTGTCTGAATCATAACATCATGTCTTTGTTTTTGTGTTTGCCAATAATTAACCTTTTGCTTCCACCTCTCTCCTCCCCTGTCATTCCTTGATGCAGCAGAGTAGAGGATGTCCGCAGATGCGTTCGGAGCCGGTGGCAGCGATGCCCAGCAAACCCTGCAGTCCTTTTGGCCTCGTGTCATGGAGGAGATCAGGAACCTGACTGTGGTACGCTGTCCACTGAAACCGACAGACACACACATCCAACAACAGCCAAATTAAAACTTAAGATTCAATGGTTTTATGTAGGTCTGCACAATTAATCTAATTGCAATTGCGATGTCACTCCGCGATTCCATAACCACAAAAATTGTGCGTTTTGAGTAAACAAAAAGGTCTGCTGTGTGTGTGCGACACTCTAGTCCCTGTGTGCACTGCAGTCTCCATGTTGTAACACCCTTCATTTAAGCAACAGTATTAACAACCGATGAAGAAACTTGGAATGTTTATTTATTTTTTATTCTTAAAGGGAGCAAGAAAAACACACATCCAGCATACAAGTAGTACAGAGGATATACAATAATTGTGAACATTTTGCATCACTCTCCCCGCAAACCCTCCTCGGTGGCGACCCCCACCCCCAAGATAGAAGCTTGATGTTTATATTGTTCACTGTTAACTAATTTTACATTGTCTTTGCTATCTCTTTTTCCTCTCGCTTTTCCCTCACACAGCCGCTACGCTAATGGTGTGTTCAGACCAAAAAAGGTATCCGGAAATTTGCCGCAAGGTTGTTCAGTGGTGGAAGTGTCACTGAAACGGCCCATTTGTGTGACGTCCTGTTGTGTTCTTTAACCCCCCCAACGTAACACAAGTAGACTTTATATTTCAGTGTTTTCCGTCAAATCGTTTATACTGTAGATCTCGACGTTTCCGACCGCACTTGAAGGCAGCTTAATTTCACAGAGAAAGCGAGAAAGAAAAGAGACGAGCGAGACAGATCGACTGTGCTTTGTTGTTTGGCAAACATCTACCTGTTATACAAACTCCTGGACAGTTCAGTGCTTGCGTTTTTAAAGTTTCTTGTGGCAGCGATAGAGGCACTGATCTTTCCCGTTTACTGTATACAGGATTCTCACACCGCCTCAAAACCAACTGACAAGTCTGATCGCCGGTTACGTGATTGGCCACCACAGCGTGATGTGGGGTTATGTTTCTCCAAAAGTTGAGTAAAGCTGGATTTATGCTTCTGCAGAGGCTCTACACAGAGCTTTCGCTGTAGCCTACGTAAGTGGCCTGAGATTTATACTTGTCTGCGTCTAACTAGCATATCTCTTTAAGAGAATAACAGGGCCGGCATGTGTATATGCTGGGGAGTGTGTGGTATTAGCTTTGGAGCGAGTAGCGACTCTAGAGGCATAGTGGGAGAAACAAAGTGTCTCCTGTGCTTTCAGGTGGGAAAGCTGTAGCAGGAAAAGTTAAACCTCTCCTTGATTTCATGTTGTTTATGGAGAAGGAGAATCAGGAAATGAGTAGGGGGAAATGCGACGCTACCAAGCCACTCACAAACGGACCAATCACAGTTAAGGTCTGCGTCACCGCGACGTGTAGTTACATACAGGCACGTTCGAGATTAGCTTCGCCACGCCTGTAAAGTGGACTGGAGCAGGCAGCAGCAGCTGGGGGCAGTGACAAAAAGCTGCAGTCAAGTCAGACAGTTTCCAGCCGTTTCCAGCAGCCTTCAGTCTGAACAGGAAGAAACACTCACATCCTGTTAAGTCCGATTTATTAAAATGTTATCAGACCCATTATATCAGCTTGTATTCGGTCTGTTTTGTTTTTATTATGACAGAGTAGCTGTTAAAATGCTCTACATGCAATCTGTTGCTAATGTTAATATACAACAGAATGTAAATGATCTGTAATCTGTACGTATTTTTCTCTAACTACTAAACGTCACCATCAGCCACACAAGTGTTCTTCAAATATGAAGAAAAAAAATAATGAAACGTTTATATGAAACGTCATCATGTTGCGTCGATTCTGAACCATTCAGCTGTTATCTGCCTTGATCTCATGAGGTTATTGTTGCCTACGTGTGCATGGCGTCAGATCAAGTCAGACACAAATCTAACCAGCATGCATTGGGCAGTGATCACTGGTGATCGATTTTGTGCAGACCTGGCTTATCTCGAACAAGCCTAACGTTTTGCCGCAGGCCGCTGCTTTTTTTTCATCCCGAAATGCACTACCCCAAATCAAAAATAAATAGACCTTTTTCAGGGCAGACATGTTGACATATCATAGTAGGAAAAGCACAGGGAAAGACACTTAGGAGAGGTCCTGGTATTGTGCACGCTGACTCACTGAAATAACTGGGACACTGGATGGAATTGAGCTGTCGTTAAGGTTATCAATTTCAGCTGTGCTTTTCCTACTATGACAAGTCAAAATGTCTGCTGTGAAAAAGGTCTATGGAAAGACCTGCGCAGGCTGTTTGAATGCAGAAGTCCGACACCACTCACCGGCGGTCGCTCTCCTCGCTTGCTTCACCAATAACACACTGATGTCATTCACACAACGCACCTGCTATTCTTGCTCTCACTAATGCCTGATTGATGCTTCTGTGTTGAATCTACGTTGAATCTGACCTCTGAATTACTCTACTTCATGGATGTATTGAGCGCTACCATCCTAACAACGTCCCTAAAAGATATGACCAGTCAGTCTGTTTAGGCAGTAGCGTGTGTGTCTTGTATGATCATGTGAGTATCAGAAGTGTAGAGGTGTTCAGAGTATGTAGAGTTTAAGAAGAGGCTGTATTCTTATTTGTTGCTCTAGCTGTCTTCATGGTGTCTTGTTGACTTATGTCTGTAAAGTTTAACCTACAGTTGAAAATTAGCTGGCTGGCTAACACTGGCAGATTTACAGAAATATTAATGTGTGTTATCCTTTTTATAAAATGAAAAAGTAAAGTACAAATTATATTTTGTAACTTAATCACTAGTTATTTTATTACACTCATCTTAAATGTCATTGTTTACAAGGATATACAAAATGTGTTTTAATTACAATTTGTATTTTTCTTATTTATTGTTCCATTTAAAAAAAAAAAAAAAAAAAAAAAAGTCAAACCCGGGCCCGCTGTGTTGAGTAAACCTCTATATATGGGCGCCCGCTCTACCAACTGAGCCATCTGAGTGCCCATTTATTGTTCCATTTATGTAATTTGTGCTGTTTTTTTCTGTGTTTATTTCATTTTGTAAAATATTAAGATATTGCACATTTTTTGTTTATGTATTTCTTCTTATGCTCGTTTAACTTTGTAGGTTCAAGTTAAGAAATACACATTTCAAAATGTTAGCATTTGGTGCATTTTCCTTGATAATCAAGCAATTAGACTCCTGATATCATTATATCGCGATCGCAGTATTGTAAATCGCAATGGGACTTTTTCTCCAAATCGTGCAGCCCTCGTTTTATGTGGTTTCAAAATATGAAAGCACAACTTTGTTGTGCCCTTTTCTGTATCTCTAACTGACCACACATCCATTTTTTCCAGAAGGATTTCCGTGTGCAGGAGTTGCCTCTGGCCCGAATCAAAAAAATCATGAAGCTGGATGAGGATGTCAAGGTAAGAGGACAGCCTAAATAATTGTTATGGGGTAAAAGTAAGTAAAATGAGCCACAGAGCTCTAGTGTTATTCCTTACATAAAACTGAGAAATTAAATCCACTACAATACAGACCAAAACCGTAAGAGCATATAACACGTTTGTGAATTCTTAGTAGTTTCTTTCATCGTGATAATTTCATGTTATCGTCAAAATTGGTTATGCCTTCTATTCATTTTTAGCATTCTGGTACGTTTTAATAATTGAGATAGGATTAGGGAAAAAATAAGTGATGCATAGCTTGAACCAGTTTAAAAAAAATACTTTTCTGAATTTACTTCCATTTTTAGACAAAAGTTTGATTATTTTAATGCCTTAAAGCCTGGTGGATAATATTCTCTAATTTGGTGCCTATATTTATCAAGTTGTTGGTTTGTGGCCTGCTGTCCTCAGACAGCTCCGTGCCTGTGAATGGCCTGTTGGACTTATTTTATAATGGAAAAATATGATGAGTGCATTCAGCAGTGTCTGTTGATAAGAAGTCCATTATTTATATCAAATGGGTTAACATCAAAACGTATTAATAGTGGGCATACGGCATCATTAGGTGAAATTACTGATTGTGTATCAAGTAGCTAGTAATACCACTTTGTGAAGCACTGATTTAGTATCCATAAAAAGAAGCTATATGTAGTATAGGTGTTTCGCTTGAATGTGTTGTGTCAAGAGCACTATCCCTTTAGTTAAGCTGCAGCTTAAAGTGGTAAAGAGATCAAGACTAACGTATCTGAAGACAGGACCTTTCTGTGAGTCGTGACACTGCAGCTTTCACTGCATGTGTACATGTGAATGGTGTGGCATTATTCCAGTCCATGTAGTACATTTAAGCTTCACATTTATGTCCATATACGTAACCAATTACCGTATAGCTTGGTCTGAGATTTCAATCGATGAAGAAGTGGAGTGTGAAGCTAAGCAATTTGCCTCCAGAGGCCTGCAGACCAGTGATTTTACAACTGAAGAGACATTGTTAGGGACAAACACAGGTAAACAAAGGTAACTCACAGCTGTGATGAATAGTATAGAAATGTTCAAGCTTTTTGGTGAATAATGACATTCTCCTGCTAAGCATAATAGTTCTGTTTGAGTAGTGTCTTGAGCTGACACATTAGCACATACAATATGATGTGATCTTTTTAAACAAATTAATGCAGTTATTGCTTATTTTGCAGCACCTGTGACCGTGATGCAGCCATTTGCCTCTCAGGTCCTGAGTGATTCATGTTAAAGCTGAAATGTGATTTATGTTAAATAGTCTGTGGTTGTTTTTAAGCCGATGTAACTCCCATATCCTCTGTACAGATGATCAGTGCAGAGGCTCCAGTCCTGTTTGCCAAGGCAGCTCAGATCTTCATCACAGAGCTCACCCTCAGAGCGTGGATCCATACAGAGGACAACAAGAGACGTACGCTACAGGTCAGATACACTCATAAAGGCGTATGAACTCTGTTCTTGTCACTCTTTTATGTCCTCCCCGTATGACATGTTTGACCTTTATCAGAGCATTCTCCAGTTAAGGAAGCCAACTGAATTGTCAATTGTTGACATCTTGTTAGGATTATCACATCTATAGTAATAATTACATTAGGGCTGCCACCTCTTAGTCGATTAGTCGACTAATCGGTCGTTTTGGTCTTAGTCGACTAAGATTTCTTTAGTCGATTATTCATTTTTTTATGCTTATTCATGCTTAATTACTTATTTCCAAGAAACTTCTGAGCACATTTATGGTAAACACAAGATTTAAAGTGGTGCTTTTGCAGGATTAATTGTGGAGAAACTCAGTTGTACAGATGGTTAATTAACTACATTTATATTGTGCTTTTCTAGTCTTAACCACCTCTCAAGCGCACAGCTCTGTCAATTAAATCAACTGATCGATTAGTCGACAAAATCCTATAAGTGTTAGTCGACTAAGAATTTCTTTAGTCGAGGACAGCCCTAAATTACATTACCTCTTTCGTCCTTCCGTACATTTCTTCCACCTTTTTTTAATTCCAACTCCTCTCCCACACCCTTACATAATTAGGGTGTCTTTTTGGTTTCTTGCTTTCTATTCACTGAGTGCCTGTGTCTGTGTGCATATACAAGCCAAGACCCCATACCAGCATCTCCTTGAGGACTATCCCTCTGTTTAGTTCTTTCTCCCTCAATTGACTTTGAAAGCAAAGCCAGGCGGGTGCCGTTGACCCACTTTTCCCTCCGGTGCCATTTTGCCTGCTCTGCTGTCCCAAAGTTGAATAAGATGGACTCTGGAATGATGTGAGGGGGTGGGGGGTGGGGGGGAAGCTGAGAATGTGAGAGCGCTGATGGGAACAGTTGGGAAAATCAGACAAGAGTCTCACCTGGATGTCAAGAGGGGAAAACTGTGGAGCAGAACATGAAAGCCCTTAAGTCCACTTTATCCCTTCACATTCCTCTGAGAGATTAGCAGCCCATGGATATGTGTGTATGCCAATGCAGGTAGAAAAAGAGATTGGAAAAAAGACGGTGTAATCGCTCTCGTCGTAGTTAGTCTTAAATTGAAGAAGCCTGTTCACTTTGCTGTTGTCTTGGCTTATCTTTGTCTAAGAGTCCTTTTTTAGCATTAACTCCCAGGTGTAAGACCTCTCCATGCTCTGCTCTGCATGCTTTAAATAGAAACTTCAAATGAATCATTTACTGCGCAGGTTTACATTTACGTTTATACATTAATTTAATTAGGTACGTGTGACGATTGAACCCCATGTGATTTTCTTGTCAGGAAGAAAGGCATAGTCCTTTTTCACATGTTCACACATAAACACACAGAGCTCGAGTCCTATTGTGAAGAGGGCACGCCAATTGAGGTCACCATAGCAACGCACACCAATAGAACAAGTGTAGATGTGACCTGGTGTTACCAGATATTAATCAAGCTACTATAAATAGCCTCTAGCGCAGAGATGGCCACAATGGGGGGTCCTGACAGCCAATATCCTGTGGAAAATTCCACAGAGACAGCACACTGCTGTGGATATATGAGGGGAGTATAGCAGCAGAGCCTGTGCTCATGAGGGCAGGGAAGCGTCATCCTGTTCATTTGGACCCATCACACATCACCCAGGTGTATGATTGTGATACTAGGTTGATTTGTTTTTTTTATTACCTTTACTGACTGTTGGTTAAAAGAAAAGTTATTGAACAACAAATCCTTACACTTGAGAAGCTGGAACAAGCAAATGTTTGGCATTTTGTATGTGTAAGTGACTCAAATAATCAATTGATTATTAAAATAATTAGTAGTCGATTCAGCTCTAAACTTAACCTCTGTTATCAAAGCTAATACCTGGTACAGTTTGTTTCAGGTCCACAGTAGCCTCTTTGTGTGGCTATTTTAGGAGAGTTGACTTTAGGCCTTGAGCCATGTTTAAACATAGGTCGCTGTATATATTGAATCAGCATAATTAAATTCTGACCTAATCTCTTGACCCTCTGTGTATGTTATGTTTACAGAGGAACGACATTGCTATGGCCATAACAAAGTTTGACCAGTTTGACTTCCTGATTGACATTGTGCCTCGAGATGACCTGAAGCCACCTAAAAGACAGGTAGGAAATCACACGCTGCATAGTGACGGGGCAAACAGCAGATGTCTTGAAAGGTGTTCTTGGAGTTTTTGGAAAATACACAGGGAAAAGAAGATCTTCATCCCAGGGGTCCGTTTCAGAAAGCAGGTTTAGTGAAAACTCTGAGTTGGTTAACCCTGAAATGAGGGAAACTCTGGGGTTTCTGTTTCAGAAAGGGAGGTTATTTAAACCTGAGAGAGAGAGGGGTAACTCCAGCCCGTTTCAGAAAGAGAGGTAATTTAACCTCAGAGTCAGTAACCCGTGAACCTAACCTGGTCGTGAGCAGGTTTTCTTCAATAAACCTAGAGTTTCTCTCAGTCTCCTCCCTCTGACACAGCGCTCTTTCATTTCCTCATTCATTCATTCAGTCTGTATCAGGCGCATTTTAGTGCAGTTTATCTGCATGAATAAAATAAACAAGGTTGGTTTATTAACTGTTATGCAGAATAAAACTTTTTTTTTTTTCTCAAAACATGGCATTGTTGACAATCCTGTTGATGAATAAGCTGTATTACTTCACAGGGAGTTAAGGTGTAGACACATATAGCCGACGGCCGACCGTTGACAGAAAACCCCGTCGATAGGATCAGTCGCGTCCCCGAGGTCCAAAAAACTGCCACAGAACAGACCAAAAAGACGAGACATAATACATCTCTATAAAAGGAGGCGGCGCTAATCTGTAATGTCGCCCAAGAAATGAAAACCGGCAGCTGATTGGACGAACGCGTCACATGGGTTTGTTTTCTCCGGAAATTCAGACCTGGACTGTCATGGCGGCCGTTCAGAATACGATCTCATATTGTACTAAAATAGTTCACTGAAACATGTTTCTGGAAACATTTTAAGCGAGAAATAGGCCGTGCAGTTGCTGAATCTGTCTTCATTTCAGCTCAACAAAGGTCAGTTTAAAAGATTTTCATCAGATTTTGAGAGACTCTAGTCACCTCATTCCACTCGTCATTTCCGGGTGAGTCCCGACGGCCCTGCCGCCGACCGAACATGTCAGGTCGGCCAAAGTGAACACCGACAGCCCCTCAGACGGACGATGGCACGGGACACACCGAACAGATTTGAGTCACTGACCTCGCCAGACTGTCCCACGGCCGATAATCGGCCTGATGTGTCCCGGCCCTTAAACATACGTCGGGAGGTGATATTAAGGCGATGACTATAGATGAATTTTCATTTCCAGATACTAGCCTACCTATTTGAGCGGTATCGTTTTTCTTCCCAGTCTATCTGTTATGTAAACCCTTTGAAATAAAAGATTATGAATTATAATTCTGTTAATGATGGTGCTGCAGCCTCAGAATGGGATTAGTAGGACTAGGACTTTTTCTCCCGCAGGATTGCACCTAAATGAAATAGATTATAGGTCCAATACCATTTCACCAGTAATATTATACTTATGATTAAATATGATATCAATACACTATATTAGAGCTTACGCATTTACTCTAGCAGCAATCAATTTTCTCCCATGCAGAGTCTCTCTCTTTTGCAGCAGCTACTGTGTTGCTTTTTTAACAAAATACATGTTCAAACTCGCTGTATGTGTTCATGAGTATTTCCGCCGACCAATTTGTTTGTGGTTGTTACCATGGTGAATCGTAGTATCATGGCTCCATTCATGCTGCCTTTTTATAGTGGTGGTGCATGTGCTTAACTCTGATTGAACCTGCTCTGAGTTGATTGAACCAACTCAAATCAGCTGTTCTGGACCAAAAACTCAGAGTTTCCCATCTCAGGGTAAATCAACTCAGAGTTCAGGGTTAGACTCAGTTTGTTAAACCTCCTTTCTGAAACTTTTCCATTGTTGGCAACCTTGAGGTGCTGTAAACATCCTTGACTGGAAGCTGGAGTTTGTATAGCGAGGGCTTTCAGTCGGATGTTTGCAGCATCTTATTGCCTCTAACAGCCAACAGTAACCCGAGCGATGACACTACTTTGTACAATTAGTAACAGAAAAGCTCAATTATAGCGAACATTCGGATATGTCCTAACAGGGACTAATTCAATAAGGATATAATCGAGTGCCTTCTCTTACAGAAAATTGCATATTGCATTAAAGTTTTGCTCAAACAAGAGATTGATGTACTAGATACAAATGTAGGATACCAGATGGAGGAGTAAGTTATATAAATTGGTCGTCAAGTAGACTGTCTCCAGGCATGTAAACATCCTACACTCTCAGCTGTGTTGTCATGGAGCTGGGAGAAGGTTGTTTACGCTTCTGGTGATGGAGAAACCTCATCAAGATGAAGCCCTGTTCATTAGTCAGTTATTAAGCAGAATGACACAGGTCAATGTTTACTGATAATTTAATTTGTGATTCAAGCCCCCATGCCAGCAAGCATCTGGCCTGCTGATCTGAGGAAACTGAATGCCAACTAACTCTGATACTGCACGTAATGGTCAGAGAGAGCGTTTATATACAGTACATACATAAATAATTGTCCAATTAAACATTTTTAGTATAGCTATATTTCAGTAGACTCACAAATGTTTGATACTGTTTTTTTGTGTGTAAATTGTTCTGGCTGATGCCAGGCCTGCACTCTTATGGTATTGACCAGTATGGTGTCACAATGGATCTTATGTCCAGATTACATTACTCCTCCACAGCCGCATCCTATCAGTTATTTATCAGACCTGCCCTCTTCTACCGTTACACCTGCAAAAAATAATTCATGGAGATGTAATGGACTGATGTGCCTTCTTCTCTGTGTGTGTGTGTGTGTGTGCGTCTGTGTCTCTGTGTCTGTGTCTGTGTCTGTGTCATCTTCAGGAGGAGATGCGTCAGTCAGTAGCTCCAGCAGAGCCAGTGCAGTACTACTTTACTTTGGCCCAGCAGCCCGGAGCTGTACAGGTGCAGGGCACACAACAGGGCCAGCAGCCCGGCGCACAGACGACCATCCAACCTGGACAGATCATCATCGCTCAGTCACAGCAAGGACAGGTATTATTAACACTTTGTTTGAAGATCTCATAACAGGGTAACAGCTGGATATAAGAATTCTAGGCAATAATGAGGTTAATGTGGAGAAGCACACCGACTACAGCTTTAACTGCCCAAACAGAAACACAAATTACTAGGGATGCACCGAATATTCGGCCACCGAAAATTTTCGGCCAAAAATGGCCCAAAAGGGCATTTTCGGTTTTCGGCCGAAATATTTTTAGCACCGAAACAATACGGCCGAAATGTTGTGATGACGCAAACAGAAACCGCGACCTACACGTGTGTCAGTAGGCTATCCGTTCCACCTGCAAAGCGTCTCCTAAGCAAAGAGGTTGAGATGGACCACGGAATGAAAACAATGAAAAGTACGCTCTTAGAGTCTGTCGGCACACGTTTCAGTGAGATCTATTCGGATCCTCTGCACTTCATCGCGACTGTACTTTATCCGCGTTATAAAGACCATTACTTGGATGCGGAAATAAAGCAGGGAGCACGAGAAATGATCCAGGCCGCGATGGATGTGGAGAACCCGCGTGGAGACGGAAACTGAGCGCACACAGAGCAGCGCCCAGCGCAGGAGGAGATCAGGGCACTGAAAAAAAGACTTGTCTCTCTGCACCAGATGAGGGGCATGCACCCTCGTTGTCTGATATGTTCAGTGAAATCCTGCAAGAAAGTGCCTCAAATAATAATAATAACAATAATAATAATAATAATAATAATAGGTAAGCTTTTCTGTTCTTAGGCTACTATATACTGTATGTGACTATCAGATTGTAGCCATATTTCTGCTAGATATTTTTTTAAATTAAACTTTAATATTAATTTATACAATAGCAATGCCTTGATTTTAGTAAAGTTAGTACACAGTCATAGCCATAAATGCAATGGTACTAATAATTGGCATAATTTGTTTGGTTTTTGGTCTTGGTTTCCTCTTTTTCGGTTTTCGTCTTCGGCCAAGAATTTTCATTTTGGTGCATCCCTACAAATTACCAGTTAATGAAGCCTGCGCTGAACTTCAAGAAAAGGATATTGTGTTTGAGTGCATGTGTGTTTCTGTGTCTCTGTGTGACACCTGAAGATTACATCTCCCAAGTAGTTGAAGTAGCACATTCTAAACTCCACCCCCGTCCCAGGAATCATGCTACAAAAGGCTTGTTACTCGGTTCATCACACCTGGCTTTATTGATATTAGTCTTAGCTCAAATTCAATAGCTGACCACTCTCCCACCAGCAGGAATAACTGCACCTCAGAACACACCCAGGGCCCATAACTATACACACATGCACACCCTCCCTCTAAAACCCTGCAAAGGAAACATTTGATCTGAACAGGATATTACCTTATTTGTTATTTACTTATATGAATTTCAATGAAAATGAAATAAAAAGTTTTATAAACACGAAAAACCTGAACACTAAAATTCCTGCTATCAGTCCTTGTCTATTATTGCAATATCACAGCTTCTAATATTTACACATCACAAAAGTGTCTGAATCATGGTTGAGTTTCTGAAATTGTATAGGAAGCAGTGTACGTTTTGCCTTATAAGTGAAGCACACTTATAAAAAATAGAAAATAACTTAACTCAAAAAAATCATTAAAGGCTTGTTGAACACTTCATGTATGCTTTTTCAATGTTTCTTATCCTCACTGTTTCAGTTGCAGAGAATTGAGCGGAAAGAAACAAAAACTGGGAATCAGTAGCTGTTTTTTATTGGATCGAAGTCCCTAGCGCACACATACAAAAACACACTCCGTTTCTCTCACACACAGGCACTTACACCAGGCAGTAAGATAACAAACATGCAATTTTCGGACATCTTTCAATTGTCTCTCTTTCTAATTATCTCACTCCTACTTTTTTTTTTTGCTGCTGAGCGCTCTCTCTCTCTGCAGCTTGGTATTTGCATGTTATGTAGCCATGCTGTTGGGCTGCTGTGGTGCTTCATGCTGCTTCAGCAGACTGCCTTTAGCTGAGCTGTCCTACTTGTTTAGACCTGGCCTGATTCACTAGCACTGCTACTGCTGCAGTCCCCGCTGAGAGCAGGGAGGTCATAGTTTGACACTCACCTTACGTAGACTCCATTGTAGGCTATTTACAAGGCAGCACAAGGAATAAGAGCAAGTCTTACATTTGACTTCCCAAAAAAGCCATTTGGTTTGTTGAGGTGCTTAAATAAACACATTTGAATCTTTGAAGCTTCATCTCAATCCCTCTGTCAATGCAACCTACCTATTTAATTTATTTCCCCCAGTTTTGCATTGCATGTAAAATGTAACCCTCTTGATGGTATTTAAGTCATATCACAAGTGTTTTCTGGTGTAAAACAGAGCTGATTAGCTTGCCACTACCTATCTGGCACATGCCATGTTTGGTACAACAGATTTGGTCTATGGTGTAAAGTGTTGGCAGGAAATACCCTTTACTTGTGTCTGTGTGCAGAGCTTTCAGTGTCACTATTTGTCACTTTACCAATCTATTTTCTTAGATAACCAACTATCATAAGTGTTAATGAAACCACAGTTGACATTACTTGAGCTGCTGTAAATGTCACTGATGTACATGCATTTTTAAAACCTGTCCAAACTCCACCATGATTTTTTTTTTTTGTACACGTTTCTGACATTTCACCTCAGCTTCTTTATTAATCATATCATTAATTGTCATTTGCTGCTTATATGCCACGGTTTGCTGCACTAACATTTAAGCTTTCTACACACTCCACACATGCTTACACTCACGTGTTCAGTTGTTGCAATCGCTGCTTTCTCACTGTGTCTTTCTCTCATTTCCTCATTCTATTCTATTCTATTCTATTGGGCCATCAGATGCTGCAAGGTGCCACCATGCAGCAGTTACAGCAAGTGCAGGTGCAGTCACAGGGCACACCCATCACGGTAAAGACACATGCACATTTGCATTTATATGTTCATTAACCAGGCACACAAACAGAGGCCACTACTTGGTGCCACAACCCTGTAGGTGACTGCTACCTATGAGCTTTGCCTGCTCAGGTGACTGAGGCCTGTAGGGGTGACTGCAGCATGAGATCAGGTGGCCTCTCCTAGATAGTGTGACAAGACAGAAGACAAAGAGAGGTCACGAAACCTGCATTGTCACCTCATGTTCCAACATTTTTTGTGCCTGCCTAATGATCTTGAACAGACTTTTAAAATCTAAGAATACTTAAGTTTTATGGTGCTGGTTAAAATCTTATTCCAGGGAAGTTAGTGATTTGCTGGTTTTTCGCTTTGTGTCTGTCAATCATAAACTACATGTCTTTACCAGTTGTTGTTCAACAACTAATATGGTAGTTCTGTTTGTCTCTCTTTCTGCTTTTCTTTCTTCCTTTCTCTCCATTAGAGCGCGCCTGTGGCCATGCAGGTGAGTGAGGGCCAACAGGTACAGATTGTCCAAGCTGCCCAGGGTCAAGCTCAGGCAGGTCAAGCCCAAGGCCAGACCATGCAGGTCATGCAGCAGATCATCACCAACACAGGAGAGATCCAGCAAATCCCAGTAAGAAATAATATAAAGCTGAAAAAAAAATGTGATGGGAATTGGGAGAGATTAGTGCCAGAGCAAAGAAGCTCAAACAGTGGATGAAACCGCTAAAGTAGTCCGTGTTTTGCTGCATGTTTGACGTGACATTGTGTTACTGCACAAACATGATGTTTTAGTGAATGATCCACCCTTCACTGTTTGATGGGGATCATCAATCATAAGTGTTACAAAGTTAACAATTCACCAGAGGAAAGTGAATGATTCTCATTGCTGTTGTCCAAAGTGGGAAAATGGCTGTGACCTCTGTGTTTGAATGACCTTTTGCACCAAACCAAACTTTGTCTCCCCCTTGTGTTGGTTGAGTGTAGGTGCAACTAAACACAGGCCAGCTACAATACATCCGTCTAGCCCAGCCTGTGTCTGGAGCGCAAGTGGTCCAAGGACAGATTCAGACTCTCGCCAACACCCAGCAGGTAATCACAATAGCAACAAATCTCATTCATAAATCAAATGATCTTATATCCAAGCATTAGCATTCTTTATTTGTTTCTTTAATCTAACTTGTTTTGTTGTCAGATCACACAAGCAGATGTACAGCAAGGACAGCAGCAATTTAACCAGTTTACTGATGGACAGGTAAAAAATGTCAATATATGACAGTGATATTTTCAGCTAAATATAGTATCTTTTATTTTGACTCACTTGCTCTTTTTATTGGCTTGTTAGCATTTTAACTCAATCAATTTAACCAGAAAAGCCTCAATGAGAATAAGGTCTTTTTTCAAGACTGTGCCAGCCAAGAAAGGTAGCAAATAACATCAGTTGCCTCTCTCTCTGTTTTACAGCAGTTGTATCAGATTCAGCAGGTGACGATGCCAGCAGGACAGGAGCTCACTCAACCGATGTTCATACAGTCCACCAACCAGACGGTTGACGCACAGGTCACGCAGGTCAGCACCGACTGAGCCCAACCAGGAAGCTTTTCCCCACACACACACAACACGCATACCAGCCCATGTGATGCCGACAGATGTCACCAACTCCGACAAAGGACGCTGCACTGCTCCTGTAGACGAGGGACCCAAAATCTTGTAACACTCTTTATTTGTAATAAACTTAGTACACTGGACAAAAAACAAAGGGACACTGATTGACTTTCAAAAGTACATGTTAAGTTGCATCCATGCTTACACACTGTTGGCCTCTTGTCACTCACATCTGTGGCAGAAACATTCATCCACTGCCTCAGTCCCTGACACCAGTCTCTCATCTCTGCCCAAACCTCTGTATCCTTTATTCCTGGCACTTTCCTTTCTGCTCTTTATTTGGAAATTAATTGGAAAAGTGTCCGTCTCTGTCTACATAACCTGCTCCTAGCATATTTGTGGCTGCAAGTAGCCATGGGATTCTTCACCTTTTTGCTTTCCTTCTGGGAAAACATGAAGCATACTCTTTATTGTTTCCCATGTAGTTGATTGATAAAATGAAGCCATATACCTCAGATATCACCTTTTTTATAGCAAGTCAATCTAAGGGATCTCGAGAAGAAGCGATAATGTTCAATGATAATTTTATGTAGTTTCTTTTGTGTTGTTTACCACATTGACAATGAAGCATGACTTTGTGTTTTAAGGGCTTCACACTGTATAGATTAACCTTGTATGTTAGGGTGTGTGTGTGTGTGTGTGTGTGTGTGTGTGTGTGTGTGGGGGCGGGGGGGGTATTTCATGCCCCCACACCACAGTCATCTTTACTCTTTCATGTTGTTCCTTTAATTCACTCTTTCTTCACCCCTCTGTCTTTAGAGCAGGGAATGTCTTCTCTGCCTCTATGCAGTTTCACACAGCCCTCTCTACCCCAGGGGGTTAGGAGTCTTGTGCCCTGGTTTTTAGTCTCATGTACAAACCCGTGACTGCCTGAACAAAAACCCACCCTTTTAATAAAACTCCCTTTTTCAAATTCAAGTTTTTCTTTTGGTTTTGGGATTATGTTTGGCCTCATATCTTCCCCCATCTTTTTTGTACAGTAATGATTATTATCAATGTTATTATTGTTATTTTTGCATGTAGTTCAAACTGCCAGCATGACATGCAATTGATAGGTACAATTTTATTTTTGACGTTCCTTTTTGTAAACAATTTTGTTTGTGAGAAAAAAAAATAAAAACCATAACTAAGTTTGTGTCATTGAGTACTAATCTTTGTTTTCGTTGTTTTATTTTAGGTGAATTAAGCACCTTACTTGTGTGTGGACTGTAGACAGGGAGACAGGAGAGAAATGCAACAGCACAACAAGAGATAAGACTTGAACCAACCCAGTCAGCATCCAACTGTATTTCCAGGTAGACCCAACCCTCCACCAGAGCAGACTTTATTGTCAATTCTGCCACATGTTCAGGTCATATAGAGCAGTGGTTCTTAACCTGGGGGGGACCTCCAAGGGGGTTGCGAGAAAATTTCTGGGGGTCGCCAGATGAATCAAATAACATATTCTAAACTAGGGAATGTTTTTTTGTTTGTTTTTTTACATTACTGTGTGAGTTTGGTAAATTTCATGTGTTATACTCAGAGCTTCACTTGTAAATCAGGAGGTCCTGGAACACAGAAAAGGGTTTTAAGGTGGGTCAGGGGGAGAGACAAAGTCACAAACGCATCACAAGTCCACAGAGCCTGAAGCACATTGGACAAGGCTAGGTACTGAAACTGTGTCATTAAAGGGGTGGTTCAGAATTTTGGACATAAGGCCTCATTTCCAAGTTAGCCGGTGTGTTATTTATCAGTGGAGACCGTTTTCAACACTTTTCATCCAGTCCTTCCAGTTGCAGAGTTCGCTGGTGCTAGGCTAGCGCAAGTCAACAGTATCTGCTAGCCTGCCACTAAAAACAGTCTTACCCACTCCACAGTAGGGGTGGGGGAAAAAATCGATACAGCATAGTATCGCAATATTTTTTCGGTCTTTTATTATATATGTGTTGGTCAGTTTGTCTGCTTGACAATCCCATTTTTGCAGCACTAAAATTGAAGTGAGATGAACAGTCAGAGAAATGTATTTTTTAAGATAAAACAGATGTTGACAAAATTTTCCTTTGGGGACATCATTTGAAATTGGGAAAAATTTGAATTTGGAAAAAAGGTAATAAATTGCAATATATCGCAGAATATTGCAATATGTTTAAAATCGCAATAATATCGTATCGTGATGATATTGTATAGTGAGGCCTCTGGTGATTTCCACCCTTACTCCACAGTACACCAGAAGCAAATAAATGATAACACCAGACTATTGATGTAAATGTCTGTGTTGATAGAATAATGTTAGGAATAAAACTACACTTGCATCGCATTGCAATAGTTATACTTTGTTCCCTGTAGTTGGTAACATAGGCTACAGCAGTGGCAGAGTGATATTACCTAGGCTACAGAGAAAGCCAGTTTCCATGACAATCACACAAGTTTATTTACCTGCCGCTGCAGTTTGCATGTAAACTGTCTGAGCTTACATCACTTTTCTGTCAGCAATTACCTAAAGTTAGCGGTTAGCCCAGCCAGGTATCTACCAAGAGTGTAGCTATACCGTTAGCTAATGTTGTCACTCTCCACAATGCATTGAACTGTAATGTTACCTCGACTAACGTTGTCAGTCTCAATCTATCAGTAGCAGCTAGGCTAACGTTATAAAAGGGCTAGCTTTATTAGCTAGAGTAGCCTACCAAAAGTTATTACCTGGTCATCAGTACCTGTTGGTGCAGCTGGAAAGACGGATGGAACCGCATTTGTTGTCAGTGACTTGTGGTCCTTTAGATTGCGGAGTTTTCAAAGTCGTCAGGGTCTAAAATGATCACTACACATTTGCCACTTGAGTAGAGTCTCCGCCTTGATGTCCAAGCCAGCAGCAAGAAGCCACAGTTTGTTCCTTTCTGGATCTCCCAATGGAAATTTGTGGAAACTTTGTGGTGCCCACATTGGTTTATTTTTACAATTTCTAAATGCACACTGAATCACCATGTTGCCTAGTCCTTAGTTTCCAATCCAATGCTTCAATACCAATGTACTAAGCTACTACTAGGTGTCCCGACTGTAGTGCGCTTCTCTGTTTACTTTTCGGCACAGTGCTACTAACTGGAGCAAAGTAAAATTCCACCTCTGCTGAGAAACTAGTCCCTCAAAATATAATGCGATCAATTGAGATGCAAGGGTAGTTTTATCTCTAACAGTATTCTATCAACACAGACATTTACATTGATATTCTGGCGTTATAATTTATTGCCTCTGGTGTACTGTGGAGTGGTTTTAGTGGCAAGCTAGCAGATAATGTTGACTTGCACTAGCCTAGCACCAGCGAACTCTGCAACTGGAAGGACTGGATGAAAAGTGTTGAAAACGGTCTCCACTGATAAATAACACACTGGCTAACTTGGAAATGAGGTCCTATGTCCAAAATTCTGAACCTGCTTTAAACCAAAGCATTATTTGTTTACATGTATTAATCAGAGCATTCACAAAAATCAGCAGGGGAAGAGCTGTAGAAACAGCTGTTTACTCCGTTTTGCAGCGCTCCTTCTCTCATCAAGGGTGGTGGTGGTGGTGGGAGGGGGAACACCAACCTCACTATTCTGGGTGGTCGCGACTAGAAAAGGTTGAGAACCAGTGATATAGAGGATCAAAATGCTGTTTCTCTCAGACCATAGTGTTGGTATGTACTGTATAACAAGGATTCAAAACAACAAAGGTTTAAAAATACTAGGATACAACTATAAATACTATTAAAATGTAAATATTTACCAGTTAAGCTGGGGGTTTGGGTTGGTGGGGAGTCCAGTACCATAGCAAGGTACAGAACACAAACAAAAGAAATTAATAAATATAGTGCAAATGGAACAAATACTGCACAAATGTTGCACTTTTGCTTCTATAGGAACTTTGATTAAGAAGCAATATTATAAGAGAAAATGTATTGTAATGTATTTTAAATGTACAAGGCTCATTTTAATTATGGACACAAAATATTGGTGGTTTTAACTTAGTGTGAGGCTTGTGTTGTTTTCCCAAATGGCCATAGGAGGGCAGCACTGATCTAACAAATCTGTAAATGCCAACAATATCTTTTATAAGGGCACCTGATTTATTGAAAAAAACACAGGTCTACAATTTTTCACCTGGGGCATTGTTGAAGAAGCATAGACACTGGCAAAAATGTGCAATCAATATTTGCCCACGTTGCACCCAAACCAGACTATATGAACACCCATAATCTTATTTCTGCTGCCCTTGAGTGCTCAAAAAGCTTCATGTGCTACAAAGAGCAAGCGGTTAACAATAGAGTCACGAGTTATTTGGCTGGAGACTGCTCAGCTCCTGCGAGATCAGGCTGCATTCCTTTTCCGACCTAAATCTTAAAAGGAAGAGAAGTAATTATGGTGGAACAGAAAATTAGGTAGGCAGAGAGATGCAGGGGACTCATAATGTCCCACTTTACACCAAGTAAAATGTCTTACATTCAACATTGTGTCAGTGTTTTTGCGAGTCAAAGCTCAAAAGTTGCGAGTAACACTTTGTTTTTTTCCCTTATCCGTAGTAACCGCTAACTTCAGAATTGTCTGGTTAAGCCACAGTAGAAACACCGACAAGTAAACATGAGTCAAACCGGACGGCCCTTTCTTAATCGACTTAATCACTGAACAATAACAGTATTAATGAGTGCAGACTCATGCTCGGCTCTTTATAATAAGAGCAGTGAGGATTGTGAGAATGTTTGAGCTTAAGTCAAGCATGAATAGGATTGTCTGGTGGTATTTTTCTTGGCCGGCTCATCTGGTCAGATCAAGGCAACCTGGGCCAGATGAAATGGGGCTGACTGCCATGGCTGCAGTCTGGACCTTGTGATTGGGCCGTATCACCAGTTTGTCTCACCAAGTTAGGGACAAACCCATAACAGGAGTGGACATTCACTTTGTGTTTGATCCTCTTTTCTCTCTTGCTGAGGTGTCGGGAGAGTTTCTTTTAATCACCATCAAACTTCAATGCAAACTTTTCCCAGGTCCTGGCATTTCAGTTTTCTGTAAGAATGTGAATCATGTATCTCTGTTTACAAGGAACAGCAACAGAATGGTGAAATATTCACAACTTTTACAGTACATTCAATTCAGGAAAAAAAAACAAGGCCTTAAATTGTATTAAAATTCTCAACGCTTGTTTATAAGGGTATTAAATAGTTTGATTCTAGTAAAAAAAGACAGACTTTATGTCCATGTATTAATTCAGAATGAAGATGCAGTCAGTTATGATAAAAGGCGGTTGTTCCCAACCTTTGTGGTCTGGGGTACCCCCACAGCCCTTTCAGATGAACTTGTGTACCCCTTCATCAATTCCCAATGTATGCATGCTCTAAATTTATAACACTTCATTACATAAAATTGTTAATTATTTCATACAATTGAACCATCAATTGATTGATTTGGTCAGCAATTGTACTACTAGCCTATAGGCTACTCTAGGCTACTACTTAGAGTGAAACTGAATTTTTGACCATTTATCGATTAATGTTACTTTAAGCCAATACTTTTAGGTAACGATTTCAACCGTTAACTACAGTAACTATTTCAACTTTGAGCTAATTTAACCGTTTGTCCATTACTCATAGCTAGTCATTTGAACTGTTTAGTGATAACTTTAAGCTAGTTATTTCTACAATTTATTCATTTCTTTTAGTTAAACTTCTGTGCTCGCTTTCTAACTTGTTTTCACACACTCTTATATAATTGCAACACTAGTGTTCAGGTGTTACAGTTGACTTAATGTTAATATGTGGATATCTTACATATGCAAAAACTACCGCAAATGAATCCTTCAGGAAAACTGTAGCCATACTTTCTACTCTGAACTCTTTCCTAATCTCTTTCATTTTGGCTTCAGACACAGAGGGATTTTTAGTAGTTAACAAATAACGCTGATAACTTGAAATTTTTTATGTAATGTTTTTTTTTTTACCCTGATTACTAATCCAGCCTCACTCCATAGACTGGAGACTGGTTGTTTCACCCTGTGGACCTTGACCTATTAGGTCATCTGACCTGTGTATTTTTTTTTAAATCAGCCCGGTTATAACACTTTTCAATAGTGCTACTTTTTTGTTTGTTAAATCTTTTAATAGATCAGGGCTGTATAGGTTAGGGTTGTTTTTGCCTGTCCCCTCCACTTCTCTAAATGGTTGTTAGTAACATGCTGCATACTCCCAGTAAGACCGTGCTCTGTCACTGCTATAAAAGCACTTAGAGTGGTGCTAAGTTACAAAGGATCTTTTGACTGACCATGAATGGGCCACTGAGTGAACTAGTGTAATTCCCTGACTCAGTCACTGAATGTAGTGGTTTCCACTTCATGTTGCAGAATGGCAGATTGATTAACACAGGAAAACTGCCTCACGTCAGTTGACATTTTTACAGTGTCTACATGATGGTTGGAGTGTGTTTTTCAGCGGGTGTTCATGTTCCAAACACAGCACTGTTTTGTCTCTCCAAAGACTATAACAACAGACTATATTAACAATTCAGCCCTCCTCTTTCCTCTCTTGGTCCCTCTAATGTTTTCTATTTAGAGAAATATGTCAAAGAGGACGAAACATATTAAAAGGAGAGAAAAGAGATTAAATAAAGGCAAACAAGAGTGGGGTCTTGGAAAGCCATTAAGAAGTGTAAGTAAACGTCCAAGTGCGCAGAGGAAATAAAAGGTTGGTGGGGGTCGGAAGCAGCGAGTTTATACTGTACTATGTGTAGCGAACAATTGCTGATGTGAGTATTTTTAAGTTCCCATAGATTCCCTGAGTGGCTGCCTACTCCCGGAGCTCAGCGGGCTCTTTGGGGCGTGAGTGAATGCTTGGAGTGAGGAGTGCAGTGGAAAAACAACAGCGAGGGGAGAGGTGGGCGTGAAGGGAACACAACAGCCGCCTTCTAACACTGGGCCCCTGTAGTCCGCTCTGTGTCATCCCTGACTGTAATTTCACCCTGACTGCCATCAAATCTGTGTACACAAGTGTGTGAGCCCTTCTTCATGGTCTGGTTGTATACATTTGTGCATTCAACCACCCATTCCACAGTCACAATTTACAGTCTGACCTTGCTCAGCTGTTGTGTGTTGTCACAGGGCCGCCTTTCTTCCAGAGGCCATGTCGGAATACTCTGCCGAGCTCCAAGTGTTGATTACTGGATGAAATTAACACTGGAGCAGGGCTGGTACTGTTATAGAAAGAGGGGGTGCATGGTTTTGCCTCGGTGAAACTTTGATGTAAATCCCTGAGGGCACGAGCAGGGCTGGCTTGTCCGTCAACACCTTCCTGCGTCGCCCCGTGGCCTGGTTTGGACTGTTTAGCGGTGGAGAGGAGGAGAGGCCGGGAGAAATGGAGGAAGAGAGGAAACCAGGCTAACAGAGAGAGAGTTGTAGTGGGAGGCACCCAGTACAGGATGCCGTTGTGTTGATGTTTAGATAGTACCTCCTCCTTTCATCATTGGGTGGTTGGGCTCCACAAGACTCTACTAAGAGTTTACCTTCTTCCCAAATTAGATCCCCTGTGTCCTTTATCTTTCATGTACATTTACATCTACATTAGTATTCTAGGAAAGAAGGAAATAAAGACATTTCACCTTTGCTTAAAGGACCAGTCCTTAATTTCTTCACCATGTAAATTACACTTTAGTTCACTTATAAATCAAGAGTTTTGTTTATTAATTACAAATCAGCAGTTTGTGTGCTTCTCAACCGATCACAATCCAAATATAAGACAGTTTAAGCCTATATTTCCAAACACTACTGAAATAAACAACCTCTTAGCAGCATCAGAAATTGAGTGAGGTGATTTGCATTAGATTTACAATCAATATGGGGCGTGATAGCTGGTTAAATTTTTGTCATTTGGTGTGGCCGGCTTGGTTCAGTGGGTAGAGCAGACGCACATATACTGAGAGACTTATTCCTCCACGCAGAGGTCCAAGGTTTGAGTCTGACCTGTGACGATTTCCTGCATGTCTTCCCCTTCTCTCTCCCATTTCTCACCTAGCTGTCCTATTGATTAAAGGCGGAAAAGCCCCAAAAGAAAAAGATTTGGTGCCGGGGGAAATATCCTAATAATTACACTGCATTTTTATTTTGTGTGGTGATAGGGGTGACAATTTTGTTAACCTTTATATCATGGATTGTGCCTCTAAAATTGGTTATTTATGCAATTGGCACTAAGGACCTTAGCGTACTCTGCTTCCTGCATTTGTAGTCAAGTCTAGTAAGCCCAAACGATTATTTGATTAATCATTTTTTTTGCTTATGTCATAAAAATACTAGCATGGGAAAACCTTGACGAACTTCTGCCAAATTTGAGATTTGCTCTGCAAGTCAGTCTGGCCAAGAGCCCATTCAAGCCCATTTCCAATTTTTCCAAATCGAGGCACCAATCACAACCGTTGATGCAGGCTTTACATGATGACGATAGCGCAGCAACAGCAAGCAGCTTTTTGTGTACATTCAACATGACGGCCACCGAAGTGCAGCAACCCGTGGATGCCGCTGTAGCTGCTACATCACCCGGATCGTTGGTCTGATTGGTTGAAGGACTATCCAGTTGCGCCCAGAGGCATTTGAGCGACGTCCGTTGGTGACACCCCTTTGGAAATGAGCTGTGAATGAAGCTTGCTCAGACCCACTCTCCGTTACAACTGAGAAGGGTCTGGTGTCAACCAGGCTATAAAAATACTGTAATACTGTTAATTATTTGTTTCGAGCAAAAATGGCAAACATTCTGTGGTTCCAGCTTCTCAAATGTGAGGACTTTTGGCTTTCCCCTGTTTCATGTCATGGTTAGTTGAGCATCTTTGGGTTTTAGACTGTTGGCTTGACCTCTGGGAAATTGTGATGGATTTTTTTTTTTTTTTTTACATGTGACAAAAAAAAAGTAACATGAAAATGTACTTTCAACACAAGATCTATTTGAAAAATGTCAACTTACATTCCCCAGTTTGTATTAATACCTTGCTGTAAGTAGTACAGCTGTCAACAGTTTAACAGTGAGTCCATCAGTCATTATGTGTGATGCTAAGTAAAGAGTTAAGGATTAGTGATGTTAAGTTATGTAATGGGAGTGGGCCCTGGGAATAATGTCTAGATTTGTGACTCGAGAGACTCCAGCTGCTTTCCCACACGTCATTCGCCAGACCTGCAGCAGCCACAATGGACAGGAACGCACATGGTTACCATGAGTGACCTGCCTCCGCTGTTGTTGTTGTGGGAAACTGTAAAACCTTGACAATGCTGAACGCATGTCTATGGTAGATGGTCAGTTTCTCTGTTTGATGGAAGCAATATGGTGTATTTAAAAAAAAAATCCATGATTACCTTTAATATATGATACTTTCATTTTGTCAGTAAACAATGATTCACTCAAGTGGGGGACCAGAGATGTGAGCGATGAGGTACTGGGGAAAGAGAGCAGATTTGTTCCTCCAAACTCGTCATTGCTTTTTCTCCTGAGGAATTTAACTTCCAGTACCTCCATGTTTACATGTGAGTGTTTCTGTTGTATCTGAACAGAAACACTCAAATGTATGTATGTATCAGTTCAGAGACACATATGAACTACCTTGGCAGTTGCTGATGTCACTTTTGGTGGTCAGATGATACACCGAGGCCAGCGGGAGTTTGGGGACCACCTTAATAATGCATTCCTCGGAGGCCCTCAGACAGGTGATCTCTCTACAGGGCACTGTGCTCCATAACTCCTATTTGTGTCATAACCACAAGCCTATGTGTGTGTCACAGTCATAGATTTAGAAAGCTCTGTCCACTGAGGTGCTGTCGCTGTGTCCCCCTGCACCTGTTTCTGCTGTCCCAAACGCCTGTAGCCATGAATTCCCCTCCCACAATAAACACAAGTGACATTTTCATTTCGGAGGAAAGAAACTTTTGTTACTTCAAATTCCTGACCATTTAAAAATTATGTTTTGGAAGGCATAGATAAGGAATCAGGGGCATTTTGATCCTTATAAACTCCTTGGATAATGTATAATACAAATACAGCAAGGGACAGTTCTTAATAAAGTTATCAACTCTCCCAGAAATATCCTCATTCTTCCGGGAAAGCTTCATTAACAAGAACATCATTGTCTGGTCATCCTCGCCCCGTCACTGCGTGCATCCCGTCCTCGCCTCTCGCAAGCCCTTCTCTTTCTGAACGTCAACTCACCAGAAAGAGACTTTTCATCTTTGTTAGCTTTTACAAACCAGATGCGAACATCGGCAAGCGTTTATTTGGCTTTCATAGAGTTGGTCGTCTGCGATTCTTGACATCATACTGATGGTCTTCACTTCTGCGCTCTCCACCCCGCCTGCCAGAGCGGAGGATCGCTGGACCAGAGAGACGCACAAGGAGGGAAGAGCAGGCTGATGCTAGCGGCTGTGGCGAGTCTCACACGTCAATTCAAACTACAGGAGCAGCTTAGACGAACTTGATGAAAGACTGTAGTTGGATATATTTGGTTTGGAGGACACAGATTCACTGCATGAAAATTTCGCTCGTTTGCTCTATGTAGCCCTGTTCAGTGATTTATGACTGCTCGCTTAAAAGAGTATGTATGGTAATATGCTTTATTGATTGAGGTCAGTTTGGTCTATTTCTGCAAAGTGATGACAGGTTTTCCACTGTGTTCTTGGACTTAGTGCATGTGTAATTACTTCTCTGCACCCCGCTGATCTGACTCTTAACAATGATCGCTGAATGTCACATTTCAGTGCGACACACTTGTCCAAGTATTGTGCATCTGTTCTTTTGTGACCGCGATTTGATTTACAGATAACTTTGAAATCTTGAGTTATAAAACCTAGACTGAAAAATAGCATGGATGATATTTAGCCTACTCATGTGTTTTGACCGGTTGTTTAGTTTAGTCCACTTTAAGACAAGACGGACTATGACTTGGTCAAAACTTTGCTCTGCGCTAGTTTAATTGTGCCAGATTGATGTTAGGAAGTCCGTCAAACAACGGCGGCATCAGAATGCTGGTGCCCCCAGATCCGAACGACGACAGGCGGGTAGAGTTTGTGGCTCTCACCGCTGTCCACACGGAGAGAAGCGAACCGTCCAGCCCGGAGCGCGGACACCCGTCTCACCGCACAGGTCTGCTGGGCACCCCGCTGCCCGGGCCGCCCGGACCCCGGGCCAACTCGTCCGCTTCAAACAAACGCTGCAGAAAGTTGCAAAACTGCATGTACAACGTGCTGGAAAGACCAAGAGGATGGGCATTCATCTACCATGCATTCATGTAAGTGTACCACTGTCGTTATTTTTGCTTTTTCTATTGGTAAGTGACCAAATGAAGCACATTAAAAACAATTTAAACTTTTTAAAGTCTCATAGTGAGCGAAGCCACATGCTGCGACATAGTCAACATTAGACTTGTTTTCCAATCATGTATTTTGATCAGTAGCCTATATGCCAGCAGTCATTTGATGAATTTTCCAATTAACAAACAGAGTTGCTTATGCTGCAATTAGCACGGTCATATTCCATACATCATCACACCATGGGGTCTTTTGTTCAATTTCCCCTTGTCTCTGATTAAATAATCAGGAGGACGCTGGGTATTAAATAGAATTTGTCCACATCTGCAGGGGTAATTGGCATTTAAAAAAATGCAAACATTTTTTTGCCTACTGATAGTCATACTTATAAATGCACTTTGCAGTATGTTTCTTTTTTCTGCAAGTTGGCATGCTTAACTAATAAGTTTAAATGATGGAGAGGTGTGAATGATGTACTGGAAAGGTTTGTATGGTGGCTGAGACGGTTCAACACCAATGCAAAATCCACAACGGAAGCAGTGTCAGCTGAGAAAATAAAGACCGTTATCAAATCTGTGCCTTTGTAAACTGTGCCCACAGAGTTGTTAACTGTGCGCATGGATTCAATCCATGCTCTTTCGGATTTAGTTTTTTTCTACACCGCAGCGAATAAAGACCATTCTGCTAACCTAGCAGATGCCTGATGGCGGCGCAGTGGATATGGATACCTTTGGTGTGGGAGACCCGGGTTCGAATCCCACTACGATACATCAACCAATGTGTCCCTGAGCAAGACACTTAACCCCTAGTTGCTCCAGAGGCGTGCGACCTCTGACATATATAGCAATTGTAAGTTGCTTTGGATAAAAGCATCAGCTGACATGCTGACATGTAATGTAATAGTCTAATGCTAGCTGGCACATCAGAATATATTCATTGTGTGCACAGTTTACAAATCTGTGGGCACAGTTCATAAAATGTGCGCAATTTGGAAATAATTTTAATTTCTCAGCTGACACCGGACTCCGTAGACGCTCACTTCCGTTGTGGCATTCGTGTTGTAGCTCTTGCTTTTGTGTTGTGGCTTTAGTATTTGTGTTGTAGCGTTTGTGTTGAAGCTTTTATATTTGTGTTGAACCGTCTCAGCCACCACATAAACCTTTCCAGTACGTAATTCACTCCTCTCCATCATTTAAACTCATTAGTCAAGCATGGCAGTTTACAGAAAAAAAGTAACATACTGCAAAGTGATTCATCTAAAAGCAGGCATACATTTTTTTGCATTTGATTTTGATTTAAAAATAAATAAATGTAATTGTAATGATAGCGAGGGGGGTGTAAGTGTGGTTAAAAACTTGACTGGACTTGTTTGTCGCAGCATTTTTCTGACAGGTGAATTAAATAATGCATTAGTAAAATAAAATATAAACTTGAACCCATTGTGAACCCATTACGTGACAGCTTTTCAACCAGATGAAGAATAATCTCGCATGCACTAAACATAGAGCTCAAACTAAAGCAACTCCCAATAACTGTAGAAAGTATTCAGTCAGGGCTTTAAAGTACCCCGTGTACCATCTGCTCTATAATGTATACAACATGTAAACACTGGAAAAGTAAGAGCCCACTAGTAGCAATGGCTGTTTCTAAGAACTCCAGACTAATATGTTAAACACACAGCACTCATTTGTCTAAACCAAACTGTACTGAATTGTCATTTAAATAAATGTGCACCCATTTCAGATTCAAATTTAACCTCTTTAATAACTTAAAGAATAATCGTAACGCTTGGTGTGAATGGTAGGCCTAAGTGTCTCATTAAAAGTGAAAGTTCACCCAGTGAATATTTACTTTGTCAGTATATGCCAATGTATGTCACTGTCTTTTTACGTAAAGACCAGGACAGTTGTGCCCCAGCAGCTGTCCTCCAGCTGTGTCTGGCCACATAATGGACAGAGCATTATGTGTGGGAGCTCCTTGGACCGGTCTGTGCTTTCCGTGCCGTTGTTTAGACAAGTGCAGCAGTCTGCCTGCCAATGCCATCATGTGTTTATAACAGGGAAATCCCACTGCAGAGCTTCTTGTATGTGTTCTTATCATATACCGTCGGCACATTATTATTATTATTATTATGTGAGTGCAGAGCAGCAAACGCTAGTCTCACTTTGACCTTTAGCTTCTCTTTATTTGTTTCTTCCCTTTCCGTTCTCATGGGACTGCAAACATGTCTTTGCAGCACAAACAGAACTAACATGTCGTGTACTGCCTCCACCCTGTGTGTTCCTCATTAAGAGCGATGGCCTTTGCAGGGTAGTTGCGGGTGACATTCTCCCTGACATCACTTGACGGCAGCTCTGCCATTGTTGTTATTTCTCAGTCAGAGAGGCAGGGCAGGCGCTCCGAGGTGCCCAGATTGGATGCCACGGCCTCAAAGACGGAGCTGGACTGACTTTGGAAGTGAGCCGCCTCAGTGATAGCCTGTTTTATGCTGGCGTCTTATTGAAAAATGTACCTACGACTAAAATCTTACAAGGCTTTTTTTCTTTTTAATCCTTGCACTTTGACATGATATATGTTGAGTGCACATATGTCTAGCTGAGTGCATCATTCCCATGCTACTGTATCAACCTGAGCTGTGCATCTGTTTTGATTAATTACATGTGAGGCGCTCACCATGCTGAGAGCTGTGCCATGTATCAGGAAAATTCTTTGTACGATGAAACTCAATTAAGGCAGCGTTGATCTCTTGTAATTAAATTGAGCCCTACACTGCTGTGTAGGTCGCTGTGCTAACTTCCCTTGATCCTTTAATTAGTCCTTCATTGTAATGGGGAACGCTGGAACAGATGCACAGCTTCTAGAGAGCCTCTCCTTACAGGTGTGTGTTGGAGCGTGTATGGGAAAGGGGTGAAATAGCTCTCCGCTGTAATGTCTCTCCACGGGCACCCACTTAAGTTCCACCACACTCCTCACCCCTTCTTGTCGCTGTCACAGCTGCACATAAGATGCATCCTAATAGAGAAATATTTCCCCCTAGATAAAGGTCTTGGGTAACTTTAACATCCTGCCCTCTGAATGGTTTTACATCTTTATGTCGGCTGTCTCCTGCGGACGAGACACTTCTTCAAACATTCACTCCTGCAAGTGTAACAGCTGTATGCTAATTCAGAGCTGGCACTGAGTCTCTCCTCTCCTCTCCTCCTCTCCTCTCCTCTCCTCTCCTCTCCTCTCCTCTCCTCTCTTCTCCTCTCCTCTCCTCTTCTCTCCTCTCCTCTCCTCTCCTCTCCTCTCCTCTATTAGTTAGGTGAAAAGACTCAACTAAAAGCCTTGTTTTCTACACTACCAAGAAAAAGGAGGGAGGGATGGGTAAGGATGCAGAAACCTTTTAAAAGAGACAATAGTGTTCCCGTAAACTTCTGTGGATCTGAGAAAATCAACTCGGTTGCTTAGGCGACACTATGTTTTTGCGTTTGCCAAGCTAAGGTTCAAATGGTGTGTGGACCATTTAAAATGTTAAGTGACGCTTTTATTGTCATGGTCCCTTCACTCACTCACAGTAAAAGCTCCAGACCTTTGAATCCCTTCTCTTTTATTTAACCTGCAGTAAAACTTTTGTCTGAGCTGGTTAAGTTTGTTAAAGTTTGTACAAACACCAGCGTCCCAGCAAGAAAGTTTGTTTAGTTCAGACACATACCTCATTGTATTGTACTTGATGTGTTTGAGAAGCTGTTGGTAAGGACTGCAATCAATGATTATTTTCTTGATTCAGTGTTTAGTGTATAAACAATGTGAAAATAGTGATGATCACAATCACAATTTCCCAGAGGACACTGACACATTTTAAATATCTTCCTTCAGTTTAAAACCCAAAGATATGGAGTCGACAATATATAAAACAGAGAAAAGAATGTATCTAAATGCCTGACTGGCATTTAGATACATTTCCTGCCCATGCACTAATCGATTAATCAACTAAGGATTCAGCTTTACTGTAGGTCCTGTCATCTGTGCATCTGTGTGTAAACCTATGAGCTTGGCAGATGAGTGAAAACATTCAAAGAGATCGGTTTCAGTGTTTCCCCTCACCTTTGATCTCCCACCAATTTCCACCATACAGTAGGTAGTGCCACATATACTGTGTAGACCATTCGTGAGGCCACCTGCTTTTGCCCATAATTCATCCCAGCAGGAGGTCCTTGGGGGGGTGTGGAACTCCAACCCCCACATCAGGTCACACTACGCTGAACCAACTAATACCGGCACTGTGGAAACCCAACCAGCCATATCATGTCTTGATCTTTGCTTTAGCAGCCATACTTCATCTTGGTCTCTGGCTCAGTACAGCGTTCCCCTTGACCCCAGCCTGAATGTACAGTAATAGTGCGTATGGATCGAGGGGAAAAGCAGTGAAGACACAGCACTGACCAGCCAGAGTGATTGATTGGATTCTACTTTACAAGTAGTTGTTTTATGGGGAGCTCTGTGCTTATCCTCCTGACAGGCTAATTGAGAAGTTAGCAACATCTTCTCTTTAGAATATCATGTAGCTGTCTGTTCATTGGCTCTGCTCAAGTTTAAGTGGAAATCCATGAATTTATATAGTCACGGTTAGTCCTACTCAGTCTGTCTCTGGTTAATCTTCGTCAAGCCTGAGGACGACATCATTTGTCCATTACAAATCACTGTTAGAAAATAAATATGATATTATGATGTGATAACGCTGTGGTTAATGTTTGGGCACAAACAACAACTTGGTTTAGGGAATGATCATGGTGTGGGTTCAAATAAGTGCTTCAGTAAGTTTGAGGACCTTCATTGCCATGTTTACAGTAATAACCACGTGGTTACCGTTTGGGAACAATTGTGGTCATAGTTAAAAGAAACCAGTGTTGACTGTCGGTTGGAAACGTGAAATGAACAACGATCTCTCCCCGTGAAAGTCAGATGTTTTGTTGATTCATCCATCCAATGCACTCTAATAATACCATCTGACTTCTACCTTTGCTCTCGTCACAATTACTGCAGGCGCTTTGAAGGGCTTTGTCGCTTGGACGTAAACATGATGTGGCATGACAAAATGGCTGATTTAGTTGTTTTTCTAAGGATAAAAGTCTTCAGAAAGCATGTGTTTCAAACTTAAGGTGTGGCGTTTACCAGGAGGGAAAGATATGACTAAAAGTTGTATTATAGAAAGTGTAGGATCAAGTGTCCATGGAGTTTTACTCACACAAGGGGCTAAAAGTTAGGATACCTGGGCCTCCGCTGCTTCGATTTTGGCCATTCAATTTGTCTCTTGAGTCACCCAACTTCATGCAACTTCCATACTAAATTACTTGAATACCACTTTAAGATATCTTTCTTGCAAGCTGCACTTTTCAATGTAAACTTAAACAAAACACATCACTCTGCAGTAATTGAATGCATGTGAGTGCACTTTAGTGCTCGCAAATCTGTTGCTTTTTTTAATACAAAAAATGTATGCCTTTAAAGAAATGATCGTTAGTTGGACACAACTTCTTCCTCTCTCCCTCCCTCCCTTTGATCTTTAACAGTAGCTTCACAAATTTCCAAAGTAAACTTCTCATGTCAGATAAATCTTTGCCAGATAAAGCCTTCAGTCTCCATGGCGTGTGGGTATCCCTTCACTTTAACCTTTTATGGCACCAGTGACGGTTTCGGTTTATGAAAGCTTGAGCGTAAAGCCACATTATTTATAGATGTGCAGGGAGATACCGATAACAGGACTCGCAGCCTAATGCTCTCCATAACCTCTCCACTGATGGTTTGGTCAAAGAGGCTTTCAAATATCTACTGTATATGGCTGGAGTTCATTCTTCACAAATCTTTTGTGCTAACAGTGCTGCACACAAAACGCAGCTTGCAAGCTTTACATTAAAGGTGAATTGCCTTTCTGACATTATTAAACTCATTTAGCTCAGACAGCGTGTTGATTGAATGTGTTCCCTCTATCCTTGCAGTATCCCCTTTCTCTGAACCCGGTCTGAGCCAGCTAATCTAGTTTCTCACCTGGGTCATGGAAACAGTCTGGTCTGCTTTTTCAGGTTTTCAACCATGCTACATAAAAACCACTGAAACCCCCTCACTTTGACGTCCTCCAAAAACCACTGATGCGTTTGGTGTTGGGCCTTTTTTTATTTTATTGATGGTCTAAGTAACGTCAAAAAAGCTTTTTGTTTTGTTATTTGCTTTCTTAGTCAGCGCATGAATGTGTTTTTATTGATGACTAAGTAGGAGAGAAAGAAGGGTGGAGTGGAGAGGGAGGTGGCACCGTAAAATGGTGAAAGGAGAAAGCCACTCGACACTTTGAGTGGGTTTTTTAACCTGCTCAGGACTGCAGATTGGATGCTTGTTGTTCATTTTCCGCAGCTGCTTTTTTATCTGTTCACCTCAGCAGGTTGTGTAAATTCTGCTCCATTAAGAATCCTTTATGGTCCAATTGCCTTTGCTCTCTCTTGCTCTCTCTCTCTCTCTCTCTCTCTCTATTTCTCTCTCTCTCTCTGCCTGTCCTCCATCATTCTTTCCTTCCCTTTCCTCCTGAGTGGGAATATAATCTCTCATTTGCTGTACTGCCCTGTGTAATTGACTTCCCCTCCATCACTGCCACTCAATCTCTTCCCCATTTTTCCTCTCAGTCTTCATTGGCTGGTCATGACTTTTCTTAAAAGGGCTCTGTGAGTATGCAAGATCATCTATGACTTATGAAAAAATATGGAGGATAAAAACATTAATAAAATAGATAAGTAATAATGGTCACATGCACAAGTTAAAAGTTAGTTAATTGAACGATTAATCTGTCGATTGAAGAAAATGTATTTGGCAACTATTTGGATAACTGGTTAAATGTTTCAGTAATTTGTTAAGCTAAAATGGCAACATTTTGTTGTTTCAGCTTCTCAAATGTGATGATTTACTGTTTTTCTTTGTCATGTGAGAGTACATTAAATGTGTTTGGGGTTAGGGGTTTCATAGACAAAATGAATATTTTATAGATAATAAAAAAGTTTCTTAGTTACAATCAGGATGCGATTTGCCCCTTTCTGGTCTACATATCCCTGCTTCTGCTGTATTATTTTTATTCCCGGTGGGGAGTAAATGTATACCCCCCCCCCCCCCTCAAAGGGATCAATACTACTTCACCAATAGACCATATATTATATACCTAAAATAGAAGTATTTTAAACAAAGTAAAGCGCAGTAACGTGAGCTAGCGATAGAACAGTAAAATCCGAGCAACAGTTGCTGGTTGTAATTAGCTGCTATAGAGCTCTGGGATGCAGGCTATCAGCGGCAGTTCTTTAGCCGCCAATAGGTGACTGTGAGAGTTTAGCCAGAAAAAGTGAACAACCTGCGGCGATGACAGTTAAGTTTATAGGCACCAAAACGACTAGTAAAGTTTAGGAAAAAGATGGTGGTTTGAAATAAAATCCTCCTGAGGAATGAACGAGCGTTTCCTGGGTAAAAGATGTTTTGTTTTGTTGTGCATGATCAAAAAACAGCCCCCCCTCTAGTTTTTTCACAAATCACACCTTGGTTACAGTGGTTAGTTGGTCAGTGAAATAAGCCTAATTCTAGAGACCTTGAATAAACCCATACCACCTAATGTTGGGACTTCCTTAAACTGGTAGCATTTATTTGAAACAATCACTGAATTGGTATCAATATGTGCCTAAAAGCTCTGCCATTTACTCAGGAACGTTAAAGAATGTTGTGTATTTAGAGTCCACTGTAGACAAACCAGTAGTGCAGTACCCAGGTAATGTTTCTTTGATAGAGCATCTTTGGAATTTCTTTTGATTTGAGTGAAGGAGGAACCAACGTCCAGTCGAGCTGCTAATGAGATTAAATCCAGAGTGACTGGATTGGGCAGGAACTCAGAGAAGATGATTTTGGCTGATTTGTGCTCTAGGAATTTTAAAGATACAGTTTTGGAGACAGGAGGTCATTTTTGAGTCAAGATGTCTTGATGTCTTGGGGCTGCTGTGCTTCCTGTGAGGACAACAGTTCATCAGGGACATAATACAAGTTATAAAAGACGTTTAAAGGGGAAGAACCAGTGTCATTTCAAAGATTATTGTCTTTTTGACTGAAAATACACTAAAAGCTTTATTGCTGTTCAGTTTTATTTTAAAGTACACAAAGTAGAAGGAATACCTAAATAATAAAAATAAAAATAGAATTATTCCTGTGTCCACCACTCTGACATATGGGGAAATTGACTTTACTAAATCACACTAATCACACTAGATGTACATGCATTACTGGTGTTGTATTATCACCTATTAAAAGTCTTGAAATCTTTCCCCCACTTTTACACCTGGCCTGTGTGTCACATTCTGCAGCAACTTGAGCTGGAAAGGATTCAGGACCAGATCTACGTACATTTGCGAATGTAGCGTTACCAGCGACCATGGCCAACCCGCAGAAAGTGCACGCTGTGATACTTCAGTTTACGTCGTATTTACCAAACATCCAGTTCATCGGGTAATCAGCGCCTTTCTCCGCTCACTATACCGTAAATTGCACTGTAGCAAAGCGGAACTGGTGCTATGATATGGTTGAGTGCAGACTGTGATATTCCCACTGCTGATGCTATGACTGTTTAATATGATCCTGATGCCAGTATTTGTAATGTAGCGAGGAGTTTAAAAACTGCTGGAATGGAATGTGAACGCTGAGTCGGAGATTCAATGTCATCTTTGATTTCTTCCAGAAACTGTAATATTACATGGCTGCTTAATCTGTAATGCTTAATGATTTCGTGTTCACTCCACTGAAAAAGTGTGATCCTTGTGGCAAAAATATCTTCGTCTTGCGCAGATTACTGCTGCCATTTCCCCAGGAGGCATATACGAGGAAACCCGCTTGCGGCTGGTTTACACCTGCTTTTAAGAGGCGGAGAATTTCCCCCGCAGAATAGAGGCACGCTCTTACTGGCAGTCTTTGTAAATACCGCGGAATATATAATTAGGTGCATTTTACGCATATCCTCCCACCTTTTTGGGTGGAACTTCCACTTTCCCCATGACCCTCCCACGAACACATATTGAAAGCGCAACTTGTCTCTTCTCGCTCATGTGGCAGGCAATCTACGATTTTACCCAAGTGCGCCCTGTTTGTAAATAGCCCGCATCGGTTAAATCAGTCTTTGCAAACAATTAGCACCTTGAAACAGGCGCAAACAGCTTGATAAATCTAGCCGTCTGTGTCTTGCTCAAGTGCACTTTAGCAGGGCAGAGCCAACAGAGAGAGAAAAAAGTGTGAGGATCGGTTTCAGTGTTTCCCCTCACCTTTGACCTCCCAGCTATTTCCACCATAGGTAGTGCCACATATACTGTAGACCGTTACATGAGGCCGCCTGTTTTTGCCCATAATCCATCCCAGCAGGTGTTCCTTAGAGGGGGTGTGGAACTCCAGTCCCCGATCAGATCACCCTGCCAACTAATACCGGCACTGTGGAAACCCAACCAGCCATATCATGTCTTGATCTTTGCTTTAGCTGCCATACTTCATCTTGGTCTCTGGCTCAGTACAGCGTTCCCCTTGACCCCAGCCTGAATGTACAGTAATAGTGCGTATGGATCGAGGGGAAAAGCAGTGAAGACACAGCACTGACCAGCCAGAGTGATTGATTGGTTCTAAGGAGGGTGAAAATATACTGGTTATGCATTATTGAAGTCTTACAAAGGAGGAGCAGAGATGTGGAGCAAAATTATAATATGCAGTTTTTAGACTTGAGCTCAGTGTCATCTGTATTAGTGGAGCGGAGAGAAATGTCTTTACAAGTAGTTGTTTTATGGGGAGCTCTGTGCTTATCCTCCTGACAGGCTAATTGAGAAGTTAGCAACATCTTCTCTTTAGAATATCATGTAGCTGTCTGTTCATTGGCTCTGCTCAAGTTTAAGTGGAAATCCATAAATTGAATACATCAAAATCAGATCAATAGTCACGGTTAGTCCTACTCAGCCTGTGAAAACCGTTGTATAATGTCTTCTGTGGCTCTAGGCAAGCTTTGTCAAGTGCTTTAACCTTCTTGTCTGCCCCGCAGGGGCTTTATTTTTCCGTGGAATGGCTTGCTTGTGTGACACAGATGACAAGCAGAAGAAGGAGGAAGGAGTAAGAGGGAGCTTGGTTTGGGTTGCTAAGGATGAATGATAATGTGATACTCTATTGATCCCTGTAGGAAAATTCTCTTTCCGCTTGTCCCCTACCGCAACAGCAGCCTGTAGCTGGAAAGGATCCAGTGTCTTGCTCAAGGGCACTTCAGCAGGGCAGATGCTGCTAATAGTTGTTGAAAAGTAAGGTAAAGCCAACAGGGAGAGAAAAAGGTGGGAGGATCAGTTTCACTGTTTCCCCTCACCTTTGACCTCCCACCCATTTCCACCATAGGCAGTGCCAAATATAGACCATCACATGAGGACATGAGGATATGTCAGGAGCATACAGTATGTCTAGCAACAGTAAAATATAAAGAAAACATCCGTTTTGGAGGTGTTTTCATAGCCTTGTCGTCCTTCGAAGGAGGGAAGGGCTTATAACAGGACAAGTGATTTGTGTGTGCATGGAGGGGAAGGTAAGGAGAGGAGAATAGGAGTGAGATGGAGGTAGAGGGGAGAGTTGAGGTTAGTTGGCGTATTAATTTCTCCTTTCGGGGCAAAATGTGTCTCCCTGGGGAGGGGGCTGTCTGTCCTGGGATGGCCGACCAGGAATCAGGTTATCCAGATATCCACGATATCCAGCCCTGCTCTCTCTGCTCACTTTCATCCAGGAACAGTACATGCACGCACGCACAACACACATACACACACACACACACACACACACACACAGGGGGGCAAACTACTTTTGTTTATTTACTTGACAGTGCATTCTGTATACATGCAAAAATGCCACAGACAGTGGTCCTGTTTCATTCTCCTGGATCAGGAGGGGTGTTGACACCTTCTAATCTGCAGTAATCTGTGTTTATGTAATGTTATTGTCGCTGAGACGGGTCAGGAATACTGTGGCATTTGCCCGGAAGGGTCAAAGGGAAATGCCAAGAGTTTATTTTGACTAGTCAAGACCCTCTAAACAATCCAGATCTGCTTTGACAGCCAGGAAAATCCAGGGGCATCTCTCCCAGCTCCCGTCCACTGTATATCTTATTATTACATTTGTCTCTCTGCAATATATAGCATCGGCGCTTTCTATAGATGTGGCAAGTCTGCTCAAATCCTCACTACAGGGGCTGTCAATACTGACAGATTGTTGTGTCATTTTCTCATAGCAGTCATTCATTTAAATAAAATACCGTAGGTGGGGGATTTTGTTAATTTTTTCGGGAATTTTGCCAGTGTATCCCCAATGTGCTCTCAGGAAACTATATTGTTCAAACTACATGTTTCTCTTAGCGGCTGTCACATTTCTGTGGGGGTTAACTTCAGTTTGAGGATACAAATAACAACTAATATACAACATTTGTGCTACAATACATCTTATGGGCTTGATTTGTTTCTCTTACAGAAATGTTAAAAGGTCTCCCCACAACAAAATGTCAGAGCCTCTTAAAATTGTGGTTCTAATTCATAAATCTTTAATTCGTCATCTATAATAGAAATATTCTTTAACTATCCAGATGGATGAATCGGGTTGAAGCCAGATTTGCAAACAGAGATACAAATACACATGCAAAAATGTGGTTTTATCTATCTATAAATCAGGAACTCTCTGTTTCCCCACACATGCAGCACTCATACATGCGCAGTACGCACCAGCATATCTAAAAACTGGCCACTTCAAGTTTCAGTTTGCTTACACATATGCAAATTAGAGAGAAAGAGAGAGAGAGAGTGTGTGTGTGTGTGTGTGTGTGTGTGTGTGTGTGTTTTTGAGGCATGATTTTATACACTTATTGTCCAAAAGGAACCAACTTTAGTTTCTTCCCTGCATTACACTATCACTTCTCTTTTAAAAAAAATCTGTGCGTTTGGCAATATGGCAATATAGCAAAAAAAAGAGTGACACATTTGGACAAGATTTCACTGCACACTTTCAGTCCTGATATGTGTTGATTGATAAACATTACCTTCCCTCTATTTAAACTGCAAAATTTCACCCAACACCTCTCTGCCTGGTTGTTCTGGAAGCTTTCTCTTCAAAACACTTTATTGTGCTACTGCCACCACTTTGGTTTTAACACTGCCCTGCTTTGAATCAATGTTACACTAGACTGTCAAAACCCAGCAGCCCAGCTGTTAGGTAAAACAGGATAATTAGGACTTTGGTGACGATAGACGGCCCTGCCAGTAAAGTCTGACTGTCTTTTGACTGGAAACATATTGTGTCACAAGTCATGGGAAGGCTGCTCTGTAATGTCATTCTCTGTAAAGGTTGCACAGTTGCCCCACCATTGAATACGCAACAATTGAATCTTGTCTGTATACAAAGGCAGAAAACTGTCCTCAGCTTATTTCACCTTCTGTACCGTAACCATCTCAGGCAACTCAGTATTTAAGTTTGCACACAAAGTTTGGTGTCCACAATCAGTTGCGATGATCCACATCCACCTTTCACGTGCAGGTTCTGTGTGTCGCCAGCGGCTGCAAAGACCTTAAGGGCAGGCAAAAAATAAATCAGTAGCTTTAGCCTTGCCATTATCTCTCAGCAGCACACTTAAGGCTTGACCCTAATGGGTGGCTGCACCTGCAACCCGCCGATTATCAGGAGATGCTGAATACTATGGAAACTAACTCTGTAGCTAAGCGCTGATAAGGAATTAACATGTTAGATTATACAAATGTGAGAAAGCCTGCTCCGTCTTATCTCATTCACTGGTCTACATAACGACAACTTTGAGGCATTAAAGGATAAGTGATGATAGAATTGAAAAGTGACGAGTTTAGCTTCTGGTGCAGGACGCAGATAGAAATCTAAATATAATCAAAAGATACAGGAAATGCTTTTTTTTAAAGAAGGCTCCAGAGCAATATTAGGTTAAAATAATTGGTAATGTAACTTAGTACTCGTCACTAGGAGTGATATAGGCAACATGAATAAAATGTTATTTCATATCTTCAGATTTATGTATATTGAGGTATTGTGAACTTTATGGAAAATCAATCGAGAAATTGTCTGTCTGTTTTGGGCCAGTTTAGCAAAATAAAATACCTGACAAATCCACGTATTTCATCACATTGATACAACAATCATAAAAATCCAATATTGTCATAAATCAGTCCTGCTCATGATTTTCAACATCTACCCACAATGGCCTAATATACCCAGACGTGCTAAATGGAGAGTTTTGGGATTGATGTTATTGGAAAAATTCTAACAGTAGACAAATTCATATAGTCTCCTGGTATATGTATATTATCATATTGCACAACCCAAATTGTCGGTGATTTTTTTAGGGATGTGAAAACAAAGTAGACATGCATATTTGAACTGTAAATTGTTACAATATGAGCTTGAAAGTTATATAAAAGTTAGAACTTCATCTGGTGTTAAATAAAGACCATAAAGATAATCTGTGGTCCATGTCTCTGCAGAGGTGGGCTAGTCTCTCTGGCTTGTTATTTTTTTTTTCTGGTATTAGATTTTATTCTCTGTTTGTAACTTTACCCCATAAGCACGTGAGCGCTGCGCATATAGTTTTCAGGATGAGAAGGCTGCATGACTGTGCAAGTATACCTGATGTTTATGCATGGTTGTAGATGCACACACAAACCACCACTGCTAAAACAGCCTCAGATTTTTAAGTATACCTTTGTCAAGAGCTGCTTTACATCTTACTTGGCATTTGGAGCAAACCCTCTTCTATCTTACTCTCTCCCAGTCTTCCTGCTCTTCTTGCTTGTTGTCTGTCTCTTGTCTCTCTAGATACTGGGATAGCCCATGTCTCTGTGTCTTTCTCCTGTTGTCCCTGCCTGGCTGCACCCGCATGCAAGGCCCTTCTTAAGTGTTGTTAAGATGATTTTAATTTATAACGGCAGTCACTATAAACATGTAAGGAAGCAGCACCATGGAGACAGAGCTCAAACAAAATCACAATGTGGGAGCGTATTTATAAGGTCTGCCTCGCCTGCAGAATGCGCTTTGCAATGTGTGTACATACTGTATACATGTTACTGTGTGTGCCATTGCTCATGTGGCTGAATGTGCATGCTGTCAGGAAAGGTCTTGATTGGCATACGCACATTTGCAAAATGTGTGTGCATTCATGCATGTGTAAGTTTATGGAGATTGTGTGTCTAAATGCCTGGCCAGTTGCATTGTGGGCAGAGCATAAACAATAATTAAATGTTAACGACAGAGCCATAATTAAGCAGGCTGCCTTTAACTCTTTGCCTTTGTTTTTGTCTGCGTTATGTCCCTCACAATTGCTTCACTTGAACATCATTTTCTCCGTTCCAGTATGATGCATACTTTTTCAATTCCTTTTTCTGTAATCTGCTTCTCTACTCTCTTATTTCCATCAGAACTTTATACTTTCTCTTAGCTGCATCTGTTTCTGTTTTTCTACCCTCTCTTTCCTTCTGGTTGTTTCTTTCTCATCTATTCCACTTTATACTTTAATTCCTTCTCTTTATCTTTATTGCTCTCTCTTTATCCTGGTTGCTCACTACATGAAGTCATCAGGCTTCACTATAAGGGGAAGAGGAGGGGGAGAAACCTTATCCAGAAGTCATCCAGCCCCCGTCTCCCAAGTCCTCTACATCTGCTGCTGCTTCTGTTGCTGCTCTGGCCTCACATCACACTAATTCACTCCTTTTTACAACCAAATATGAATTAATGACGGGTAATTGATGATGAAAAGGTTTCAGTCTATGTCAAAACATGTTTTCTTGTAGAAAGTCAACAAGAAATGTATTATGGCCAAGTGTGACACATAAATCTGCCAAATCAAACTGTCCTCATGTCCTCTATGTTATGACTTTTTATTTTTTATTTTTTCACTCCCTTTTAAAATAAAAAAACGCTGCTAACGCTGCTTTACACACAAACACACACACACAGTAAATCTGTCCCTACATGTTGACAACCATGTTCACCCTGCAACAGTGTGTATGTGTGTGTGTGTGTGTGTGTGTGTGTGTGTGTGTGTGTGTGTGTGTGTGTGTGTGTGTGTGTGTGTGTGTGTGTGTGTGTGTGTGTGTGTGTGTGTGTGTGTCGTTGGGCCCTCTAGTCTTCCCTTGGCCCTGAGATTAAAGCAATGTCAGCAAGTGTGTGATGAGACCTTACAGACGATACCTCATCTCTCTCTCTCTCTCTCTCTTTTCCATTCTGGCTCTCCTCGTCTCACTGTCCCCTCGTCTGTCGAATACATTATTCAACCACCTCTTTCTGTCTCTTGTCCACCATTGGTTTCATTATATATGCCTATGTCTGATTGATACTTAGTCCTTGTGGTCACTGCTACTTTTCTTTTCTACTCCCTTTCCTCCTATTTCCATCTATTACCGTACTATATCTAATCTATTCTTTCTCTCTTTCTCTCTCTCTCTCTCTCTCTCTCTCTCTCTCTCTCTCTGTCTCTCTTTCTCTCTCTATGTCTCTCTCTGTCTCTCTCTCTCTCTTTCCAAAATGATTTCCAATTGAATCAGCGGTGCTTGTCAATAATTTTTGTAACTTTCTGCAACTGACAATCTAACAAACACGGCCCCCACATGCAACGATTGGCCAGATATACGGATTTGAGATGTCAAGTCTGAGATATTCATTTCTCACACGCCTACTTGTGCCACTATTCATGTGTCAAACCGAGTGCACCTTTGCACACTCCTTTGCCTTTGGCTTTTAGGCCCACATTGGAATGTGGCCATTTGGAACACATTTTTGCTTTTAAACGTGATTAGACACTTTGCACAAATTAGATCCTTTAAAGAATACCCTGGCCTTTAGTGTGGAAGCAGTCTAAGAAAGAGTCAAGTGAGAGACTGGATGGACAGTAGAGAGGGAATAACAAGAAGAAGAAGATCTAAGGGGTCTGGGTGAGAGAGAGCAGGGTGGAGGTAGGGTGAGATTCAACAGAAGGATGAATAATTGAGAAGAGTATTATCTCTCCCTGGCATGTCACCTAATTGTTGTAATGAGTTAAAGAGGGGAAAGGGTGTGACTGAGAGGCCCACAAGTGGTCCACTCTGATCTTGGCTCTGCTTCAGCTACGTTAAAGAAAGGAGGAGGAAGAGAGAAAACAAGGGGAAGAAAAAGGAGAGGAAAAAGGAGAGAAAAAAGTTGAGGGTGAAAATGGGAACGTGGGGATTAAGAAAGGAAAAATGTTACAACATTTATGGGAGGGGTTTGAAGGGGACAAAGATACACGTTAAACATGATTTGTATTCATAATTCAGTCATAAACTCCACATCAGTTTGTTATGATACAGATATTTTGAAAGCAAATGTTGACATCTGCAGTCCAGTAACATGAAGGAGGGACTTGGTATGAGGACAGAAAGTGTAAACTTAATGAATACTCTTTATCCTGCTTCATGTTTTTGTTTGCCCGCAGGGGGATGTGTGTCAGAGGGAAAAAAATAACACTACACTGCACATGCAGTAGATGAGATATTTATGACCCAAATTGTAGGCAAACAGAAGGCCAAGTCCAAGCGTTGAAAACATACTTCCTGTGCTTTATTCAGTAAATGAACAAGGGTCAACAGAATCATTTAGTTTCCAGTTTGCATTTGATAAAAACATTTCTACGTGTTAAGTGTCAGCGGATGCTGCAGTATACGAGAACCCTTTATCCTACAAAAAAAATGTTAGCTGTGCTCTTTTGTCTACTGCCTTGGATTAGATATTGTGCAATGTACAAGGAATAAAAACAAAAACCGACTCCCCAACTTTAAATTCTCAGTATTGGCCAACATCTTTAGTTTGTGGCTATAGGTGCAGCTGAGGAGGTGGTTGTGGAAAATGGCAAAGTCAGTGCCAGTGTGTTTGTGTGGAAGGTGGTGGTGTTTGTAGGGCTCTACTGGAGGGTGATGTAAGCCTTTTTCACATGGCTCTGGACTCTGTCTTAAAATTACACATAACATAAAGACACTGACAGTTACACAAAGACACATAGAGACACACAAACATTTCGTCGGAAGGGAGAGCAGCACTGACACTGGACTGAGGAGTAACACAGTGCAGCCCCTGCGTGTAATGTGACCTGGGTACCAGTGTTTGACTTTAATCACAGCAGAGATAACGTTAACAGACAGATAACGAGGCAGACTCTGGGTCCTCAGCACAGAAGTCACCACTCCTATAACTACTGCGTATTTGTCCCATACCACCTGATGGTTCACCATCAAAGAAGGCCATGCAGCTTTAGGGTCATGGGGTCGCTGCCTTGGTTACCAGCTGACAACAAAGTGGTAGTACTGCAGAAAAAGTTTTGTGTTTCCTAAAGATAGCTTTTAACAGGGTACACGTGTTGACTTTACTACTTGTGTGACAGTGCTTGAAGAAATCACTGTCACTGCGTCCGTAATCACTCCCTATTCACTGGGAGTGCACTATATTTACCCTCCCCCATTTTATTTAAATGTCTGAATTTTTTTTACTCTCTTTACTGTTAAATAAAGACAAACAATCAGAACAAAATGTTAGCTGTCCTCCTTTGGAACAAATTAAGACTTTTACTGCTCATTTAGGCTTTACCTGTGTATGTCCACAAGCCATTACGATTATGTATTTTTCCGGTGAAAATGTTGATGCCTGGCCAATATTAATCGTTAGATATTCACTTTAATACTTGAACACAGTTTGGGACATCACTGTGGTCTGCTGGTCTAGGATGTGTGCCATGTGTATGCAACGTCCATGGCTTTGTGATATGATTCCCCCAAAAATATGTTGAAAAAAATATTTTTTAACTCTCTAATATCAGTGCTGGTATGATGCTGCCTAAAAAAATCCATCATCGCCCCTTTATTGTCGGACTTTTGAGAGTGACCTCAAAATATGGGCTGCACAAACAGGATCACCTCATCGATCGTTTTCGCAGGTGGCCTTGACATTACTGCAACCATTGTTTCCTCTGTAAATCCTGTCAGCTCCTCCTCGAGATCCGCTGACCACCGGGGTTGTGCGTGACCCTTCCTCACTTTCTCACACCCCTTGCCTCAAACTGCTGATCCCAATCCCATTAACCCAAGTTCAAATGTTACAGTCACCGCTTTCTTTTTGTTGTTTCTCAATCCTCGAGAGATGCCCTAGCCCTCTGTAATCCATCAACGGAGATCCCTGCTGCCGTGGTAACAAGATTAGACTTGTCACAGAGTAATGATGATTGGCCTGAAATTCAGGTGTAGCCCTGGTCAAGGAGGGGGTTAACGGAGTGTAGGGTGATTGTGTGTTTTGGGTCGTTGCGGGGGGTTTTCACATCCAATTGACCTCTGACAAGTCACATGGTTGGGACTGCTGGTATGTCTTCGAGTTGAAGTTTTTAAATTAGTGTAAATTACTTTGATACAGATACAAACTGATATTCATAAGTGCCAAGAATTCTCTCTGCGTCCCTTTTGGTCTCAACAAAGACCCTTCTCCAACCTCCAACCCTGCTGATCCAAACTTTGTGAAGGTTGCACTTACTCACTAGTTCAATGGTTAAATGTCAGCGTTATACAAGCACACTGGTGTGTGAAGTGGCGGCCCATACACCTACTAAAGGGTCTGTAGACTCAGTGCTAATTGACAATACCACAGCTAAATGTCAGAGCTCTCAGCACTTCCCCTCCCCCCGGTCGCATCTCCAAGCTCTGTACAGTGCAATTCACTGACAACAAGTCCACAAGTAGCAAAGAGCAGGAATAAAAAAAAAGAAGCATAAAAACAATGGAGCGCATCCTCTGGATAGGTGTGTGTGTGTGTGTGTGTGTGTGTGTTTGCGTGTGTGCGTGGGCGCATGGGTCGGTGCTTACGTCTGATTATAAGCTCATTCAGGTCTCTACAATCACCATTTCTTCCATTTAGTGGACAACTAATGTCAATATTGTGTATATAAATCACATGGTTTAATTTTCTCATCCTCTCTTTCCATAATCACGTACATTTTCTATAATTTATGTGGACAATTTCACACTGAATTGTCCTGATGTCATAAACTGCACCCATCTGATATTCCCAACAGGTCAAAGCACCACCAGTCACCAAGAAATTGTGTGTAATTACTATTAATCCAGTTCCAGTTTACACACACACACACACACACACACACACACACACACACACACACACACACTTAATCAAAACTTTCTGTAAATGCAAAATTTCAGTTAATATCAGCCGATATATCAGCCTGGCAGATTTATCGGTCTAGCTCTACTCTACAGTGTAAATTGTATTACATTTTTACCTAAATGTATCTGAAAATGATCTGCCAGTTGGTCATTTTTTTCCGGGCAACAAGCAAAACAGTGCTGGTTAAGGGTAGACTGGGTAAACCCAGCGCGATCTGCCGGTGATTTGATTTCGCCCCTCAGCTCAGGCTGGAAACCTGTACGTTTATCTATCCTGCTTCCGTTACAATTTTGCAGGGACCAATCGCAAACTGGCTTATCCATCTGGCACGCTATTGGCGGGTTAATTAACACGATGACGATAGAGAAGCGACCAAGTAGCTTATTGTTTACATTCAACAAGGCGGCCACCGAAGCGCAGCAACCCATTAATGCCGCTGTCACTGCTACGTCACTCCCCAGACTAATGTTCAATCTTAAAAGATTGAGCTTGGTCTGGTGATAGCCAGACTAGGTTAAGGGTTCAGTATGCGTAAAATGAACTACAAAGTGACATTCAATGATGTCTAAAGAGTTTACACCTGTTCTGAATGGCTAAACCATCACTCTGATCTTTTTCCAGGAGTTTTGTGGCTTTTGTGTGACTTTGTAGTCTCCAGTGAATCCTATGAATGGGGATATGGGTTCACACTTTCATTCATGGTGTAAAAAAATTAGGTAATTGTGTGGAGAAATAAAAAAGAGAGCTTGAGAGAGAAATTCAAACCCTGCCTTATCTTGACATCTCCACTCACCGTTTGCTGTGTTAGATGGGTGTGTTTGTCGAATTATTGGTTTCAAAAAGTTACAAAAGTAAAGTTGTCCATGCTTTTGACTTTGGAAAGATTTCCAAGGTCTTTGTTTGAAATAGACTGGCCACCGGTCCAAGTGTAGCCTTCCTTTTACCCAGTGCATGCTGGGATTGATTTCAGCCCCCCCATGATCCTGACGGATGAAGTTTCTGTTCATCTTTTCATCAAGCTTGTGGGATGGAGTTGAGAAAAACTGTCCCACATAATTATGTGTGCCATCAATGTATCAAAATGCATATTTTATACTGTTGTTTACAAATATTCTAGGTAGATAGGCGGTGTGCTGTTAAATGGCCTGCATGAACACCTGTAAAGTGGAGTGATACGTGTATAGTTAAAAGTCCCAGTGATGTTGTACTATATAACAATACCTCTTCTCCAACCAATTGACCGGAACAGTTAGTGTTTGGCACTGATGACTGTAGATTTTGTCTTGTTTGGATTTGTGTATTGTTTCTTGTGCTTAGGGGACTGTGTGTGATTGGTTGTTTTTCCATTGGTGATATCTCCTGGAGCATTATTTGTGAGTGGTTTATGGATATATTTATGTCTGGATAATGTTTGTTTGATATTTATGTTGTGTGCTGTTAACAGCTAGATAATGGTTGGTTAACATGCCAGAATGTTTGGTTTGTTGTTAGTTAATGTGTCTGAATTATTTCATGCAAGGTGCTGGCCTCCCCATCGGGTGCAACTTGGGGTTCAGTCAGTGTCTTGCTCAAGGACAGGAGGTTGCTGACTACAGTGGGGAAAAAAAGTGAAATTATTTTCACTTGTTTCTTAAATAACAGTGTAACCAAGAGAAGAAAATTTAACAAGTGATCAGGTGATTTCTGTCCTGCTTGTGGTCTAATATTTCCAAAAATTATTGCGTTTGGAATAATGCCTTGCAACTTTAAAATGCTGGAAACAACTGGATCCAAAAGAAACCTAGAAAATTAAATTGTCGTTATTGTAAATGTAACTCGGAATTCATGTTTTTTTTAGTTAGTTGGAAAAGTGTCACTGAAATGTTTCTTTGTATTGGTTTAAGGCACTGATAAATCACTGAAATCCTCACAGCAGGTTAAAAGACTCCAGGAACTTTATTTTGCAGGACTACAGCCTTAATCCATTGTGTGTGATGCTTCAACATCAATGTTTACCTGGTGTTTTGTACAACTAAAGAATTAGTTTAAACTAATCAAAAGCAGGGAACAAAGGACTCAATTATGATGTGATGTAACATTGGCTGAGAGTGCAGGCACTGGGTGCGTATGTGAGTGCGTGCGTGCGTGCGTGCGTGGATGGCAGATACTCTCATGGCTGCTGTGACTGGAAGTGACATTATCCAGCAAGGAAAATGTATCAGTATAATTGGCACTCTGTTTGAAATGCATCATCTGTAGACAGACAATGGAACAGCATGGCAGTCAGTGGCCCTTTGGTGAGTGGATGAATGTGTGTGTGAGATCGTCTGGCTGAACAGTAGTAGTGTGTCTACGATAATGAGTGTGTGGTGTGGGAAGAGTCGGTGTATGTTATAAAGCAATGTATTTGTGTGAAAGTGTCCGCTAGTGCCGTTTGTGATGCAAACTGCCAAGGCTGCACCTTTGTGACACAACGCTGTTTCTCTCTGTGATGTAAATAATTGATCTAGTCACGTAATATTCCTGAAGGTTGTGGCATTCAGAGGAAAAAAATCACATTCCTCTCGTTTTTACTCAACACTCATGTCAGGTTTTCTACCCCTTCTTTCTCTCTTCCTGGGGCAAGCGCCAGTACTAGAGCCACTGAATTGCACACTCAGCTTATTTCCTCGTGAAAAAGCACTTTTCATCTCCTATTTGTTTGTGTTGGATTTTTGTTTGTGCCTTGAAAAGTTGGCTGTCCCAGAAGGAGGAGGAGGAGGAGGGGGTAACTAACGGGCTGGGAGACTGGCCTGTTCTGAGCTGAGCTGTGCTGCGATGTGCTCTGCTGCCTACCTGCGCACATTTTGCCTGCAGTCGCTATTTAAGGAGAGAAATGCTATTAATATCTTTCTACTGTTTCCACTTTTCTCTTCTCTTTCACCTCTCCCTCCCTGCTCTTTCTCTGCTCACGACACTCACTCCTCCTCACTCTCCGCTAACTCACCTCTTTCCTCCTCTCTGGACGGAGCTCAATAGTTCCTCTCTTTATTGCTTGTTTGTTAGCACTTAGCTGCTGTTAGCATTGTGTAGGGAGGTGTGTGTGTTGCACTTTTGTAAGTAGTAAAGGTGTGAAGTGCTACATTTTCAAGGTGACATTTAACAAAGCTTTTTATATATATATATGTATGTATATATATATATATATCTTTCAGCCTCTGGTATAAATATATCTCATGTTCTAAATTAGCTTTTTTGGTACGTTTGTTTAAGCAGGTCTATATGTTTACCTGTGTAGTATGTCCTTGTGGAAGGTGTCACTGCAAGTGTGTGTTCAATAATTGGACAGTGTGTGTGTTCTCTTTTTGTTTGCGTGTTTGTGCAACTGCAGCGTGTGCACAGACTGCGGGTCAATTCCTGAAAGCCGTTGTCCTAGCCTCATTGATCACAGCTGGCGCCACACATACACGTTCACTTTCACGTACATGTACAGGTACAGGTACATTGACTTGACCCCCGAGCCCTTTCACTTTATGTCTAATATCTTCCCTCACCTGCTCTTTCTTTTCCCTGTTTCTCTTTTTTACTCTCTTCTTTCTTTCTCTTTAAATCGTCAACCATCTGTCTTTCCATCTTTCCATCTCAGTTTCACCTGTTTCTCTGCATCTCCCCTCTCAGTCTTCTTTGTCACCCTCTCCTCTCCCTCTGCCTCCTCTGTTGTGTGTAACTGATAGCTGCTTTATCATCCAGTGGTGATTGAATCAAAAGTGCACTCTCCAACAGTCCAGCTCCGCTTGCCTCTGCCAGGCATGCAGTGGAGAGTGCTAACCTCATAAAACATACACTGTGTAATGCAACAATACACAATGTGATATATGTTTACTAGCACTGGTTATACCTATTTATCTCACTAAAATATTTCACAGTCCAGTCAAAGTAATGTGAGATCTCCCTTTCACTTATGTATGCTTACAGGAAAACAGCAGTAAAGGCACCCAGCCTAGCTTCCATTAAAAGCAATCTGGTTGTCCTGTAGGCTGCTGTACATTTAGTGTATTTGTTGTCTGCCCCACCAGCAGCCCAATGGCCCTCTGGAGCTTTACAGGACACGAGCCAAATTCACTTTATACATACAGAGGCTTGTAGTGTGTAACAGTGATCCGTTAGAGTTTCAGGGGAGGGATACCTGGGATAAGAATGAACAACAATAGTATAGATGAAGAGTTATGTGTATTCTTTATTTCTTTCTTTCTTGCTTGCTTCACTGCGTTTGCATTTTTCCTGATTCTCCACAGTGTCCATGAGACAAATTACACTCGGCCGGCTTTTGGAGAAAAATCAGATATCGTGTGTATATAGCAGAGCATGCATTATTCTTTCTAAAAGTTCTGGAGTAATTACTAATGCAGGCAGCCTTACAGTAAACCTCCTGGGCAGTTATTTTATTCATAATATCATGAGGACCTTTTTGATTTGCTGCATGACATGTGGTACATCTATACATTAACATGCCCATTTATAATGTGTATAACAAGACTTTTACTTCACACTAAAGTGAAGGCTTTACTTCACTTTTCCCTCCCTTTACCCCAGGTTGGGTCATGTTCAGGCCAGTTGTAGCAGATGAGACACTATCCTGTGTTGAATAAGTGGAGCCAAGGCATTGAGATTGTTAACTTCAAACAGATGTTTAGTGATATTCAGTTCTTTTATTGTCTTGGTCATGAGAGCAATATTTATGTTGTTATTTGTGTTTTTAATTTTAAATTTGGAATCCTTTTCAAATGCCTTTATTGAAATATTTCAATATAAAGATATTTTGTTGAAGCAGTGAAGCACTCAGGGCCGATGTCCCCATGAGACCAACCGTGCTGATTTGGTGGATTTTGACTGATGCTTTGCTTTTAATTGACATTTCCCTGAAAGGAGGGAGAGATGGTGGATGGTGGTCCTGGGCTGAAAAGTGTGCCCTCAGCAGAAATGTGACTCCCTCTCCACATGCATCAGGCCTAAATGTCTCCTCATCACTTTCATTTATTTATCTATTTATTTATTAATGTATCTGTTTATTTTTATTTATTCATTGGGAAGAACAAAGCAGATATGGGCAGAAGCGTCGTCTTGGCGGGTGTTCCTAGGTCACTTAACTGCATTCAGTATAAGGGAGCTTCAGCTGAACACTTAAGATGAGATGATTAAAGAGGACAACATTTGTGGATTTCTATTCATAAATAACGTAGAGGTCACAACCACTGCTTAAAACAGGAATTAATATTAGCTCAAATTTTGCGCTTAGATCATTTTGTTGAAAATGTTATTAGCAACCAATGGGCTGAGAGCCACAGGAAGTTTGAACTGTTGAGAGATGGACTAATGCATTGTTGGTTAATAAGAATATTGAATATGACCAGCCTTATTCCATACATGCTAGAAATGCCATAACTATCTCTTTGGTATACTCTGTGTCACTTTAAACAACACGGGACACTGACATGTACTTTGTTGGAAGACTTCATCACAGATGGTGTAAGTGGTATTTTGCAGCCATATGTGAGTTTGGCAGATCTGAGGCCTGCCTGTGGCTTGTGGTCTGAATGAGATGAGGTTTGAGGGGTTTGTTACATGACACCCAGCAGAATTCTACATTGTGATTATGGAAACTGGCTGCATTAACAGATTTGATGACCCGTGTTGGCAGTAACTGATTGCAGTGTTTTGGAGTTACTGTATGTGAGAGATAGTGTTACATTCAGGCAAATGCAGAGTTGCTTTTATAACTTATTTCTATGGGAATGTTTGTGTCTGCATTTGGTAAATTTTGTAAAATGCAGACACTCCAGCTATCTGTGCTGTGACTTTTTTCTTGTCATAAAGTACAAGTCAGTGAAAGAAACCACCTGAGATGTTGCCCCAACTAATCTCCTCCTTATGGAAATGAACACAGTGATTTGAGTTAATTAAGAGGAAAAAAACAGACAGTTTAGTCAGCACATTACTCAGTTGATAGATGACCAAAATGCATTGTTTAGAGAGTCATTGGAGTGTGTTTCTCCAAACTGATTCCGTTTTTTAAGTAGTTTTTACACCAGTTCTCCCCTGTGCATGCATCATTGGGCTGAGAAATAGTCAGTAGTAATTTGGGGGTGTCTGTTTTTTTAAGCTTGGTGTACGGTGTCTTTCAAGCTGTTTAAGATCTGCTTTTGTCTTTCTATTTGTAGTGTCTCATGCCATCTGGAAACTGCGGCCAGCCAGGCAGACGAAACAAAACAGTTGGAGAAGTTGCTCATTCACTGACTCCTCACACGTGATTACAAAACAGTGCGTTTAAGAAAAGAGACGTCAGAATTTAGGCTTTTCAGATTGACCGAATAATCACTACTGGTAGATTCTAATTTTTACATTTGCAGAAATTCTGATACAATATTGGCCAGTTAACCCTGACACCCTGTGGTTATGAACTTTTAATGAGTTGTAGTAATCCTCAACAACAGTGGTTCTTAATTGTTGTTCCACATCCCTATCAGATGAACTCCTTATCAAGACCACCCATGTTTCTAATGTGTTCATTTCAGTTGGTTTTAAAGTGGATGTTAATATTCAGTTGAATTGCCAATGTTTAGGTTGGATTTGATTAAGTTTGAATTCCGTATACTACCACTTGAAGTAGCAGAAGCTAATTATTTAAATCGTCTATCCATTACTTTGAGCTAATTAGTGTACTCGCCTTCAATTCAGGCATACTTATTTTCTCATTGTTTCAACCAATTATCTATTACTTATAGCCAACTGTATTTCACCTGTTTATCCATTAATTCTGGATAATTATTTCAGATCTTGATCTTCTTTTAACTAACTCTTAAACCACTTATCCATTATTTCTAGCAAACTATTTTAACTTCTCCGCTAACTTGCTATAGTTTTCATGCACTCTCGGTGGCAATACATGGCTTCAAGGTGTTACAACTGACTCAGCTTGGTGGGAGTTGTTTGTTGTGCAGTCAACCTATTGTAGCTGGTAATTGTGACAATACAGTTACACAAGATCTTTTCAAATTAGTTGAGCTTCTCCACAATCTTTCCACAAACCACCTGCAGACATACTGTTACTGCAGATTTACCGCCTGGGTTGCTCATACCCCTGGTTGGGGAATCACTGCTTTACAACTTGTAACGGTGTGTAACAGTCTGCCCTAGAAATGGGTTGCTTCTTCCAGAAAAATCAGTCAGCCAAAAGGATGCAGGACAAAATCTCCCATATCTCTGCTATCCCTCCTTCATGTTGTCCTCTTTCATTTCTGATACAAGACGACATGTCAAACCTCAAGGTTTTAGTCTGAGAGGAAATGGGCCTTTGTTATCGTTTCCTAAATAACTGCTGATGAATGTATTATTTTTGTGTGAGTTGCAAGTTGCACTTTTTATTTTTATGTAGAAACAGAGAAGAGGTTTGTTGTCTGACTTGCACTTATTTTTTAAAGCAACTTTTTAATGTGAGTGCTTAAAATGCATTTCATTTCACACACATTAGCCCGGTGAGAGACTTGTTGATCGCATTACTAGTGAAAGGGCACCATTGTGTGAAACCATGAGAATTGGTATAGTGTCCAACAAGTGTTCTCTAACTTTGGGCTATGACATCTAGACCAGCTGGACCGGCAGCTGCCACCTGGCTAATCCCGCCTTGCTGTTTGCTGTTCACATGGCACAGAGGGCAGGCAGTGCTGCTGTGTGATTGTGATCACTTCTGTCTCTCTCAGCTCTAGTTCTTTTTACCTAACATGTTGTCATTTAATAATACTCTGTAGTCAGCCACTGTGATGATCAGCTAGCTTATCTAAAGAAAAACAAAAACTAGATTAAACTAAAGCATATCGATGTAACTTGTGAAATGTAGCAAAGTCCTCTCGTTTTGTGATCATGTTTTTAGTCACAAAAAAAGGTATTGTAGATACAACCATAAGGTTAAACATGATACAAAATATAGAAAATACAGAACTACAGTATATCTACTAGCTGCCGCGTTATTAATCATTTGGAATTCAATAAAATGTATTACAGAGTATACAGTATTGGATATTTTAAAGCTTTATTATCTGATGTTTTTCACAACTCTTGTTTTTTTAATAGTTATTTTATTATGTCCTTGCTAACTATATGTTATTTCTTGAATGCTGGCTGTTTTTTGTTCTCAGCTATCTCTTGATCTCAGTGAGACCGCCTGATAAGTTACTGTGATGTTTACAGTAATGTTAAGAAAAATATAGATTTTTTTTTTTTAACCAATAAGCCCCAGTATAATTCTCCAGTCTGCCCTCAGTGATCTTTTCTTTTGACTACCAGGCATCATCTTACATGATTCTCACAAACGTTAATGTGATAAAACACATGAAAAAACATGAAGAAAAGAAAAAAAAGAAGAAAAAAATGATACAATGATTGACAGATAATAAAAATACAATATGGGTGTTTTATCCTAACCTTATCTGAAATAAATCCCACCTCTATGTTGTCTGGTAATACTGTACCGCCTTTTAATCTTGCTGTCGACAGTTACTCTGAAACATCTAACAATAACTTTTTCCACTGGTTAAGTGGGACAGAGTGTGGCGGTTGCCACAAAAGTGCAAACATTTTTCTTTTCAGCAGCACACTATTTCAAACTACTTTTTTTTTTTTACTTCGAAGTTAAACTTAATGCATTATCCTTAGTTTATTTAAGGTAGTTTTTAACCAGTTCCTAAACAGATTTAACCATGAGGAAACTCTAACATCTTTCATTTGAGAAATTCAAATCATGGATATAGCTATGAGAATTGCACTTTGAACTAGAAATGTATGTGACAATAGTTTTGGCAATTTAAAGAGATGTTGACAAGTTTGTTACTCAACAGAAACAAAAATAATGTGCTCATCTCGTTTTGAACCCGAGAAAATAATGGAGATTATCCAGTGGGGACTTCTCACTTCTCCAGTGTCTGGGAAGTGTTTATACTAACATGAGAGCACCTCGAACATAAGACACAATTTACCAGAATTTATGTTGTGTTTTATTGTGGAGTAGTTCTCAAACTAAAGTGGCCATTACTCAGAGGTGGAAAAAGTACTAAAATATTGTCCTCAAGTAAAAGTACCAATACTTTGATGAAATATTACTCAAGTACAAGTGAAATTACCTATGTGAAAAGTAAAAGTAATAAGTAGTTCATTTAAAATGTCCATCCATCCATCCATCCATCTTCGTCCGCTTATCCGGTGTCGGGTCGCGGGGGGAGCAGCTCCAGCAGGGGATCCCAAACTTCCCTTTCCCGAGCAACATTAACCAGCTCCGACTGGGGGATCCCGAGGCGTTCCCAGGCCAGGTTGGAGATATAATCCCTCCACCTAGTCCTGGGTCTTCCCGAGTCCTCCTCCCAGCTGGACGTGCCTGGAACACCTCCCTAGGGGGAGGCGCCCAGGGGCATCCTTACCAGATGCCCGAACCACCTCAACTGGCTCCTTCGACGCAAGGAGCAGCGGCTCTACTCCCGAGCTCCTCACGGATGACTAAGCTTCTCACCCTATCTCTAAGGGAGACGCCTGCCACCCTCCTGAGGAAACCCATTTCGGCCGCTTGTACCCTGGATCTCGTTCTTTCGGTCATGACCCAGCCTTCATGACCATAGGTGAGGGTAGGAATGAAAACTGACCGGTAGATCGAGAGCTTTGCCTTCTGGCTCAGCTCTCTTTTCGTCACAACGGTGCGATAGATTGAATGTAATACCGCACCCGCTGCGCCGATTCTCCGACCAATCTCCCGCTCCGTTGTCCCCTCACTCGCGAACAAAACCCCAAAGTACTTGAACTCCTTCACTTGGGGTAAGGACTCATTCCCTACCTGGAGAAGGCATTCCATCGGTTTCCTGCTGAGAACCATGGCCTCCGATTTAGAGGTGCTGATCCTCATCCCAACCGCTTCACACTCGGTTGCGAACCGATCCAGTGAGTGCTGAAGGTCGCAGGCCAATGATGCCATCAGGACCACATCATCTGCAAAGAGCAGCGATGAGATCCCCAGCCCACCGAACTGCAACCCCTCCCCACCCCGACTACGCCTCGATATCCTGTCCATAAATATTACAAACAGGATTGGTGACAAAGCGCAGCCCTGGCGGAGGCCAACCCTCACCTGAAACGAGTCTGACTTACTGCCGAGAACCCGGACACAGCTCTCACTTTGGTCGTACAGAGATTGGATGGCCCTGAGTAGAGACCCCCTCACCCCATACTCCCGCAGCACCTCCCACAGTATCTCCCCGGGGGACCCGGTCATACGCCTTCTCCAAATCCACAAAACACATGTAGACCGGTTGGGCATACTCCCAGGCTCCCTCCAGGAACCTTGCGAGAGTGAAGAGCTGGTCCGTATTTCCACGACCAGGACGGAATCCGCATTGTTCCTCCTCAACCCGAGGTTCGACTATCGGCCAAACCCTCCTTTCCAGCACCTCGAAGTAGACTTTACCAGGGAGGCTGAGAAGTGTGATACCCCTGTAATTGGCACACACCCTCTGGTCCCCCTTTTTAAAAAGGGGAACCACCACCCCAGTCTGCCACTCCTTTGGCACTGTTCCAGACTTCCACGCAATGTTGAAGAGTCGTGTCAACCAGGACAGCCCCTCCACACCCAGAGCCTTGAGCATTTCTGGACGGATCTCATCAATCCCAGGGGCTTTGCCACTGTGGAGTTGTTTGACTACATCAGTGACTTCCGCCTGGGAAATCGACGACAATCCCCCGTTATCCTCCAGCTCTGCCTCTAACATAGAGGGCGTATTAGTCGGATTCAGGAGTTCCTCAAAGTACTCCTTCCACCGCTCTATTACCTCCTCAGTTGAGGTCAACAGTGTCCCATCCTTACTGTACACAGCTTGGATGGTTCCCAACTTCCCCCTCCTGAGGTTGCGAACAGTTTTCCAGAAGCACTTTGGTGCCGACCGAATGTCCTTCTCCATGTCTTCTCCAAACTTCTCCCACACCCGCTGCTTTGCCTCTTTCACGGCAGAGGCTGCAGCCCTTCGGGCTCTTCGGTACCCTGCAACTGCCTCCGGAGTCCTCTGGGATAACATATCCCGGAAAGACTCCTTCTTCAGTCGGACGGCTTCCCTGACCACCAGTGTCTACCACGGTGTTCGTGGGTTACCGCCCCTTGAGGCACCTAAGACCCTAAGACCACAGCTCCTCGCCGTAGCTTCAGCAATGGAAACTTTGAACATTGTCCACTTGGGTTCAATGCCCCCAGCCTCCACAGGGATGCACGAAAAGCTCCGCCGGAGGTGTGAGTTGAAAGTCTGTCGGACAGGGGCCTCCTCCAGACGTTCCCAATTTACCCGCACTACACGTTTGGGCTTACCAGGTCTGTCCAGAGTCTTCCCCCACCCCCTGACCCAACTCACCACCAGATGGTGATCGGTTGACAGCTCTGCCCCTCTCTTCACCCGAGTGTCCAAAACATATGGCCTCAGATCAGATGAAACGATTATAAAATCGATCATTGACCTTCGGCCTAGGGTGCTCTGGTACCAGGTACACTTATGAGCATCCCTATGTTCGAACATGGTGTTCGTTATAGACAATCCATGACTAGCACAGAAGGCCAACAACAAACAACCACTCTGGTTAAGATCAGGGAGGCCGTTCCTCCCAATCACGCCTCTCCAGGTGTCTCCATCATTGCCCACGTGTGCGTTGAAGTCCCCCAGCAGAACAATGGAGTCCCCCACTGGCGCCCCATGCAGGACTCCACTCAAGGTCTCCAAGAAGGCCGAATACTCCGAACTCCTGTTTGGTGCATATGCACAAACAACAGTCAGAGTTTTCCCCCCCACAACCCGCAGGCGAGGGAGGCGACCCTCTCGTCCACCGGGTAAACTCCAACGAAGGGGCGCCAGCCGGGGCTTGTGAGTATCCCCACACCCGCCCGGCGCCTCACACCCTGGGCAACTCCGGAGAAGAAAAGAGTCCAACCCCTATCCAGGAGTACGGTTCCAGAACCGAGACTGTGTGTAGAGGTAAGCCCCACCAGATCTAACCGGTAGCGCTCCACCTCCCGCACCAGTTCCGGCTCCTTCCCCCACAGAGAGGTGACGTTCCACGTTCCCAGAGCCAGTGTCTGCCGCCCGGGTCTGGTCCGTCGAGGCCCCTGACCTTCACTGCCACCCATGTGGCAGCGCACCCGACCCCAGCGGTTCCTCCCACAGGTGGTGGGCCCATGGGCTGACATTTAAAATGTACTTTAAGTAAAACTTAGTTATATAAAAAAAAAATCTATACAAATCTATACAAATGTATAAACATCTATACAAACGTATACACATGTAATAACAACACATGTCACACATAACATTTAAGACCCTTAGAAAGGTATAATGTGCAATTTTAGTTAAGACCATCCCATACAACGTTTTCAAACAATCAATTGAAAGTGAAAGTACCATACATTGTTAGTTCTGAGGGCCATCCTTCTTTTCTTCACAAACATAAACGGTTATAATGCAAATCAAGGCCAAATCACGTGTTTTGACTCCATAAATGGGTTAGACCCTAATGTTCACAGCCCAGACTAGCGGCTAGCTTCTACACACCTAAGTAGCCCATATGAGCTAATTAGATGTATGTAAATTAATTTAGCCAGTCTCCTACATACGTTGTCCTATGGCAGAGGTGGGCAGGTCCTGGAGCTCACAACACCAAACAATCTTTAATAAACTCCCATTCAGAAAATGGCTTACTGTTTTTGGCGATTTTGTGGGATATCACAAAGCTAGTCTTGACTGCTGAATCCCTGGATGCCTTGTTGCTTTTGCAAAGCTTCAGATGTCCGTGCCCACTCTGCATCAGTCAAGTTGTATTTCTCTGCGTGTTTAGTATTGTAGTGGTGATTCAAATTATAATCCTTTAACACAGCGATCTGTTCTCAGCAAACTAAGCACACGGCTTTACTTTTGACTTCAGTAAATAAATACTTAGAAGTCCATGTTTGGTTAAAAACTCGGCACTCTGTATCGACCTTTATTTCTTTCCCATGAGCTGACATTTTTGAGGGATAACAGCTCATTCACGTCCATGCAACGTCTCCCGCTCAGTTCGTGGTTCGCTGACACATCCATGGGTCCGACACATTGCAGCTCTTCTTCTACTTCTTTTTAATTGCAACAGAGAAGAAGAAGCTGCATACGTTTGCACAAAAAAAGAATGCCCAGGTCTTGTTTCTTTCTATGGGTCTGGTCTTGTCAATTTGTGTCCCAGTAGAGCTGGGGTCCCAGTTGTATAATACCATTCTTCTTACAGTACAGTACCCTTTTCTACTGTTCATTTTTACAGACATGCTGCACGCTTTCACTGACAAAAGGTAATTTTTTCAGTACATCTATAGATGCTGCCTACCATCCAGTCATATGTCTTCAGATTTTTCTTTTGCAAAAACAAGATAATTTGAATGCATTCATAGCTCTCAAATGCAGTTGGCATGAAACCAAATAAGGTAAATTTTCAGCTATAACTACTGTACAGTGGTGCTCATAAGTTTATGAACCCATGCTAAAGTTGACTAAAAAGAGGAATAAAAAAAATCATCTTTTGGAAAATGATCTTAATGCCTTAATTAAAAAAAATTTGGAAAAATCAAACCTTTAAGGACACCAATTTTCTTTGTGAATTAATAATGTATTGTAAATAAATAAATGTTCTTCCTTAAAATACAGGGGGCTTAAGTACACCCCTATGTTAAATTCCCATAGAGACAGGCAGGTTTTTATTTTTAAAGGCTTAGTTATTTCATGGATCCAGAATACTTTGCATCCTGATAAAGTTCCCTTGCCCTTTGGAATTAAAATAGCTCCACATCATCACATACCCTTCACCATACCTAGAGATTGGCATGGGGTACTTTCCATAAAATCATCTCTCTATCATCTCTTTATCAGGATGCATAGTATCCAGGATACTATGCATCCTGATAAAGTTATCTTGGCCTTTGGAATTAAAATAGCCCCACATCATCTCATACCCCTTCACCATACCATTGGCATGGTTTTATTTCAGTTAGCCTAATAGTTGGTTTGATTTGCATTGAGAGATGATTTTATGGAAAGTACCCCATGCCATTCTCTAGGTATGGTGAACAGTAAGTGATGATGTGGGGGTATGGTGAAGGGTATGTGATGATGTGAGGGTATGGTGAAGGGTATGTGATGATGTGGGGGGGCTATTTTAATTCCAAAGGCCAATGGAACTTTATCAGGATGCATAGTATCCTGGATCCATGAAATAACTGGCCTTTAAAAATAAAACTCTGCCTGCCTCTATGGGAATTTAACATAGGGGTATACTGACTTATGCCCCATGTATTTTAAAGGGGTGATAGAATGCAAAACTGATTTTACCCTGTCATAGTTGAATAACGACAGTTTGGTGGGTAAATAGGACATACATAGAAGCTCAAAATCCCATTGACACCCCTTTACCATGAAAATCTCATATTTTAAAACTGCCGCTGAAAACGGGCGAATCTCAACAAAGCTGGAAGTTGACGTCAACCTCCCAAGACCTGTAATTTTGTCTTGCCCATGGGTGTATTAAGAGAACAGTCACGCCCCAACATTTACATAGGCTACACAACTGACCTGAGATCAGGTAGTCTTTTGAATCTAGCTAGGTCACGCAGATATCTGCTATTCCATTACAAAATTCACTTCTGAAACTTTTTTATGCAAGAAATCAACTATGTAAAGCTCAAATATGGGCCGCTTTACGAAAATGGATGGCTAATTGCAAATTCGGAGTTCAGCGCCGGTGCTGCCTGTATTGCTGCCTTGCCGCCCGGCCTGCCTTCCTTCACAGACCCCGGCCTGCTATGAGGTACTTGGAGCTCCGTCACGACTGGCAACCCACAGCACTCCATACCCGCGCAAAGTCACCGTCTCTTGGGCTAATGGACAACCAAACGCTGCTGCCCTGACAGAGCTCCAGGGCCTGCAACTCCCCTCTTCCTGCTAGCTAAATGCCCGGTGTATGTGAGTGAGAGCGCGGTCAGCGAGCTTGTTACGCCAGCAATCTCTTACCACAGGTTTCAGTTAATCTTTTAATGTGTGTAATTATAATGTGTTGAGTTATTTAAACAAACGATTGGGGAAATAAACGCCGCTTGTCCACAAGTCTCATTGATAGAGCCTTTTTTCAGCCCAACCAATGTTACATACCCTATTAGGAAACCTTAAGGAACAGTGTAAAATACCCTATATAATCATTCTATCACCCCTTTAAGGAAGAACATTTTATTTATTAACAATACATTATTCAATCACAAAGAAAATTGGTGTCCTTAAAGGTTGGATTTTCCAAATTTTTTTAATTAAGGCATTAAGATAAATTTTCAAAAGATAATTTTTTGTATTCCTCTTTTTAGTCAATTTTAGCATGGGTTCATAAACTTATGACACCACTGTATATTGGTACTATTATTTTTTACATACTGTACATTCACATAAAACAACTACTCTTGGTTACATTGTTGTGATTGTTGTGCCACTGACTATATATGACTTGGCGTGCTGTACTTGTATTACATTCTGAGTCAACAAATCTTTTTTGAAATGTGTTCACTGACCTACTGTATTCTTTATTTCAGTTTTGTGCTGGTGTTCAGCTGCTTGGTGTTGTCTGTGTTCTCCACAATCCCCGACCACCAGAAGTTTGCCAACCAAAGCCTCTTCATCCTGGTAACACCCCTTTCCTCTCTCTACTTCGCTACACAAACACAAACACACATGCACAAACACACACATACTATGACTACATCAGCATTCTTTTCCATACGCTGTCCTTTCATACACGCCATCTCACTTACTGCAGTGTATCAGTATGTGCTTGCGTACGTGTTGCCTTGTTTGCCGGTAGAGGCACAGACAGCCGTGTAAGCAGGTGGGAGGATTCAGGTGTTGTTGACTGCGCAGGAAATCACAGACATGATCCACTAATCCTAATAGCTATCCCATAATCTCCCCTCTTCCTCTGTGCTCCCGCTGCTTTAGTGAAAGGTAATGGACACTCGCTTTCTCCTTCTTAACCTGACTCATCCTCTTTCAACCCCCCTCCCCTCCTCCACTCTCTCTTCCCAACTTGCTTATCTTTACGTGTTATTTAATGGTCTGACTCTTGACTTTCACATTCCGTCTGTTTAGTCTTTCGATCAATCACCTGGCCATTAGCAGGCAATTATCCATTAGTGGACTTTACTTACACGAATATTGGCTCTAATGACAGATTGGTTCAGTGCACCTGAAACTGCCCATACAGTCCAGAAACCTTAAAGTAAGAAAGACAAAGAGACGGACTAAGGGGCGTGTTAATAGGCTCTGACTGTGACTGTATAATATAACTTACACGTTAATCATTTGATTTAATCTTTTATAAAATAAAAAATAAATACATTTACAGTGTTGAAGTGTTGAACATACAGTTCTTGCTTTGTAACATTTTAGCCTTTATTTTACCAGCCAGGTTAATTAATATGATGTCATGGCAAAGGTTTAATAATGAGAACATAAATCATGTAAAGAATATCTACATCATCAGCTACTGTAAAGATTGGAAAATTGACTTCTCGACTTTGATGTCCATCACACATTAACACTGAGGTTTGCTCATAGCTTCATATGGTGATTTAAATAAAACAAATAACTTATATGTAGTGTTTAGGGGACACTTTTATTTTATGAAATTGCTACACATGCTAAACAACTGATACATACACACAACAAAATGTTCTTGGGTAGGTGGGGGAACATTTGTTTAGGTGATCTGTCCAGCACTATGCTCACTTGACTACTGTATGTCACTGACCCGAATGTGTGTGTGTGTGTGTGTGTGTGTGTGTGTGTGTGTGTGTGTGTGTGTGTGTGTGTGTGTGTGTGTGTGTGGATTGTAGGAGTTTGTGATGATTGTGGTGTTTGGCTTGGAGTACTTCATCAGGATCTGGGCAGCTGGCTGTTGCTGCAGATACCGTGGATGGCAGGGACGGCTGAGATTTGCCAGGAAGCCCTTCTGTGTCATAGGTTAGTGTGTGTGTTGATGAACAATACACAAACCCACGTCAAAGTGTGTGTGTTCATGAAAATAATTTTGAAATCTTATCACCTTATAATGACTTTTCTTCAACTCTTCTCTCTGTGTTACCTTTCTGAACATCTACACAGACTTCATAGTATTTGTGGCATCACTAGCAGTAATAGCAGCTGGGACGCAAGGCAACATTTTTGCCACGTCAGCCCTGCGCAGCATGCGTTTCCTGCAGATCTTGCGTATGGTTCGTATGGACCGACGGGGAGGCACCTGGAAACTACTGGGCTCAGTGGTTTACGCTCACAGCAAGGTGGGAATGACAGCCTGCTAAATATAGTCCTCATTTTACACATGCTCTGCTACAAACATACTTATTCTGGTTTATATGAATGACCTACATTTATGAACACTGGTTGTGCAGACATTGAAAAATGAATACATGATAGACACATACAGCATTATGGATTATTATAACAGCAGGAGGGAAAGAGTTATTAAAAGGCTGGCGATGATGGTCAGGATGGTTACTAATGGGATAAATAATTTAATAGCCCTCAATTTCGAGGAATATATGGTAGGACTACTGATGACCAGCTGTTACTTGATTGACTGTTACACTCACTGCCCTCAAACACAAAAACTCTCTTTTAGCTGCTACGTTTGGGCAATGAGTTGTTAGTTTTTGTGCTGACCTAAACATGAGTCCTAACGAATCCGGTGCAGAACACAGTTAGACGAGGGCGATGATGATGAATTGATGCATCAGCTGTCTAAGCAGAACTCTGCCGCCAAGTCAAAAGTGGACGCCAAATGTGATGATGCCGGGAATTTAGCCAATAATGATGATAGTGATTTGGTAATGACAGCAGGGATTATGATGGTGAAGATGCTCTTGCTACTTCTGACAGGTGTGATTAATTCCTCCTCTTTGTCTCTCTCTCTCTCAGGAGTTGATTACCGCCTGGTACATAGGTTTCCTGGTCCTGATCTTTGCCTCCTTCCTTGTCTACCTGGCAGAGAAAGACATCAACTCAGACTTTAACACCTATGCAGACTCCCTCTGGTGGGGGACTGTGAGTACTACATAATGCACAAAGGATCTCTGTGGATGAAGAAATAATATCTTACTTGTGTCATCGAAATTGTCTTACTAACAAAAAAGAGACAGATAAGAAACAAGACAGACAATACAAACACAAATAGTCATATAATAACCATAAGACTTATGTGAATAGTACAACCAAACAATAATAACAATGTACTTTGTACATCACAAGTTTATTATAGTCCTTGACAACTTTGTTGATGATGTCCATTCAGAGGGTTTTCCAGGCGTCAACAGCAGAGAACTAAATGTTGTTTAGTCTTTTTATTAGTTAGTACTAGTAGAGATACAGACAGAGAAACCCCTTAAGATGGTTTTCAGAGCAGAAATACATTTCAAGGAAATCATCAAGGAATAGAAGGATTATAACTAGATCAGCTCACACAAATTTAAAGGTTAAAGTAATATGGTTTTTGTCAAAATAATAACGTAGTGGTGCCTGGGTAGCTCACCTGGTAGAGCGTGTATATTCACGTAGATAAATAAATAAAATAATAAATAAAATCACACAAATGACAGGTGTAAATCAGTTGTAGTTTCTTACAAAATGCACACAGACCTATGTATTGTGTGTGTGTGTGTGTGTGTGTGTATGTGTGTGTGTGTGAGATCATCTATGCTTTTATACCCACCCAGATTACTCTTACAACCATTGGCTATGGTGACAAGACCCCGCGTACCTGGCAAGGGCGGCTCCTCGCTGCCGGCTTCGCTCTTTTGGGAGTCTCCTTCTTTGCCCTGCCTGCTGTAAGCCTCCTGTATATTCACATCTATATATATTTACTCAAAGCCCTGTTAGTAACTCCTCTCAGCCTGGTTGGAGTTGCTCTCCTGACTTGGATTTGACCTCTGACCCTTAGGGAATTCTGGGGTCAGGCTTTGCCTTAAAGGTTCAAGAGCAGCACAGGCAGAAACACTTTGAGAAGAGGAGGATGCCTGCTGCCAACCTGATACAGGTAATGGCCACAGTGAGAGTCATTAAGGCTGTTTTAATATGGCATTTAATAAATTCACAAACAAGTGGAGAGTGGATGGTGTTAACTTTGACTTGATGTGTCTGTGTATTTGTCTTTCTTTAGGCTGCATGGCGTCTCTACTCTACAGATGCCAAACACTCCTATCTGACAGCTACATGGTACTTCTATGACAGCATGTTGCCTTCGTTCAGGTAGGCGCTCCCATCAGTTTACATGCTCAGGGCTGAGTGGTTTTAACCATCAGAAAACTGTGGTTATCTTTGGTTATTTGTTTGTGTCATTTGTCAAGTGTTGTAATAAATGCAGACAGAGATTTGAGAGTTGTATCTCAAAGTTGAATTCTGTACAATAATTAGTGTTATTTTGTCCCTGCTCATACATTCATGTTAATATGAAAACACAGCACATACAGTATCAAAGCGACCATAAAGATCTAGGACGGGGTTTAAAGAAATCGATTTTCCCATATAAATCGTGAAATCCCAAGATCGATCTTTAAGCCTAGGAGTCAGAGGCTGTAGCTCCGTTTTAAAACTAAATATATTGTAGAGTAAAAATATTGGCATCATATGAAACTAGACATATTGTGTTGACTGCTGTAGGGTGTCCATTGTAAATAAAAAGTACATTAATGTAACTGCTTTGAGGTCGATCCTTAATATTTTAATAATGTCCTTGTTCCTTGTACAATTTACAGGGTTATCTGAGAATCGCTTTTATATCCAAGCAAAACTGGTATTGTAATTAAAATTTCCCTAATCAGATGGATATTGAATTGAATCAAATCAGAATCAAATGGATTCGGGAAATCACCACTGATTTACACAACCCTATAAAGAACCCCATTCAGGATATTTCCTTTCATTTTTAAATTATTATTTTAAAATTAATTTGCGCCTAGCCCTTTCAAATGCCTCTGCCACCACTGTTCAATTACGTTTTTATTACTTTTATTCTACGCAGTGGTTTCTTATATCTTGCATTTATGTATTAATTTGACTAATTTATATTTGCTTAAAAGGAGGGGAACATGAGAAACTCAAATATAAACGTGTATCTCTTTTACATTAACATCAAATCAATACTTTCACATTGCAATATTTAAAATTAAAATTTTCCCATATATTATTTCCCTCAAGTATCCCTCTTCTTTTGAGTGTTTGGACCATTGATTTGGCCTTTTTGTGAGTTGTTCCATTTTTAGTTTTTTGTTCATTTGTCATATCTTTTTTTGTGTTTATTTGTGCACTTTGGGGTGTCAGAGAACTGACGCTACTATTCAGTCACCTCCAGCGACAGCGTAACACCAAGAAGTATCTCCACAACTCCTACCACACGCTGATGTCTGGGCTGCGGCCCTACAGCTCCCCCTACCTGTCAGGGGACAGGTACGCACCCCTCCACCTCTCACAGCCTCACAGTACATCCAGACAGGTGGCTGCAAGTCTGCCTACACTCACACACAGACACCTACACACAATCAAAGCATTAACAACAGGGACTTACAGAACAATACATTCAACAGGTGTACAAAGAAAAATCAAGGCTGACTGCTTCCGGAGCTTTCTGCATGAATGTGTTGTGTATCTAACAATGTTTCACTAATGCTAATCTGAGACCACTGTGTTGCAGGCCCCTCTTGCTTCTCTGCATCTTTGTCTGCTTATCTCAAACTCTTGCCATCTCCACCACCTCTCGCTGTTCACTCACTGGTTGCCTCTTACTGTCTTCCTCTTTCTCTCCCTTTATTTCCTACGTATCTTTTCCATGCCATCCATTCTCCATCCTTCATCTGTTCTCAGGAAGGCAGAAGTTCCATGCAGGTTGGTTCTTCAAGTCATGAGCTGTGCTTGTGGGTTAAAGGGTATTCATAGTGAGAGTGGATTTGCTGCATTATTTTCTTCATCAGCATAATCCTTAAACAAAAGCCGAAAGGGCTGATTATGTAAATTGTATATATCGGATTTATGCATGCATTGGATGAGAGAAGCACCTCAATAATGCAAGTTCGGCTGGTAGAAATGTCTTCGATTTGAGGAGCTGCTGTCAAACATAATGTTTAATGGGCTGTCTTGGTGAATATACTCAGGTGAAACATTACCCAATACCTTTGCATGATCCTTCCCCACCAACCAGTTCAAACCCCACCTCCTCACTTCTCACTGACTGTGTCTCCATAATCCAAAACTGCCTCTCAGTTGTACATTTTCCAGTTCTAGGTAACAAGATCAGAAAGGGCTGTTTGGAATATTGTGATGTCACATCTCACCCCTCCACCTTACCCTCTCTCCCTAGTTTTTCCTTTGCTACGTTTTATCCTCACGGGTTACCCATGTACCCAGGTTGTGTCCCAGAACTTTTCGTCCTCCTTCACCCTCCCTACCTTCTCCCACTCCACTCTTCCCCTCACCCTATCTCCCTCTGCCTTGTGTGTCTCCTCAGTCAACTCCTTCCTAAAAAACGGAGTCTCTTCCGGATTCATGCTGGCCGCAAGCAGAGGTATCCATGGCAACAAGCCTGTGCACGGGGCACGCTAAAATCAATAACACCACTCCTACTCCTCCTTTAACATGCACATCCTGCTCACCTGGCCTTAAACACTCATACATTTGTGGACTGGTGCAGCTGCTTACAAAATGTTTTGTTACTGTTTTCAACCACATCCTGCACTTACCAATTACATACCTTAAACAGGCGCTATACTCTGGTCCACAAATGCTTTAGTGAATCCTTTACTATGAAAAAATCCTATACCTGAAAGGATGTTTCTCCAGCTTGGTACTTCCTGCTGAAGAAACTAGGGCTGATTTTGGTTGGTTTGGCTTGAAAATCAGGATAAACCATTTGTTGAAAACACAACAGAAGTCATGATAATGGTTTATGACAATGTGACAAAGATACACATTTCTGGTTAGCTAACATAAAATGTTTCATTAAACATCTCTGAAAAATTTGTCCCAAATTGGAGCTGAAGTAAAAAAAAATTGCCCCCCTCTTGACTGCTTTATATTTTCCATTTAGTTGTTTGCCTCATTTATATGTCTTCTTGGAGAGAAGGTTTAAATGATTCAGCATGCTTTCCTATTTCAGATTTGTATGTAACCTTTCAATAAAATCAGTACAGTTTGTGCTGTATTTGTAAAAGGTTTTTAGGTGATGTGTGCATGCAATATTCTTTTAATGTTTTGGAAAGATTTAGTGAAGTTCATGGTCCAGAATGCATCTAAATCATTTGCTTGCTCTCCCAATAGCATGCAAAGCTCTTTCAGTCTATCTTTCCCATTTCATCCAGTCTACCTGAAGCATTTTAGCTAGCTTGTATAAAATGCTGTTACCACTAACCTCCCTTAACTATTTAAATTTTAATTTAAATGGCAGGCTGTAACACACGCACAACAAAGAGTATATCATCGTAAAGACGTGGGAGTGAACGACTGGGCTGGAATTGCTCTGTGGTGCATGATGTTTGCATTGCCTTATGAATCTGTGATAGTGTGTAACATGTAAGTGGCTACAGAGAAGGAGTGGTCTCAAGAGCATGCTTTAACAGCCGCGTTAGGAGTCGGTTGGAGGGAATTGCCGCCAAATAGCTTTCCTCCTGTAAATAGATGACCTCACATAGTGGCCTGCCTTGGGTTGTTGTAGGTGCTAGAGCACTTAATGAGACACCTTCTGTACGGCTGCGCTTTGAAGCAGATATTTTGATGCTTATTCACTCTGTTGAAGGGATTTAGGAAGCACGTCTTTATCCTGATGCTAGGTGGAACATTTTCCGCCGGCCCAGCACTACTGCAAGTCTTGAATCAGGTTTCAGTCTGATTTTGCTGAATCAGGTGCTATGATAAGCACATTAAATAAGCAAACCCTCAGGGCAGAATCAGTTTTAGGCAATATCGAGTGGTCCCTGTGGTCAAACTGCCTCCATGATAAGTCAGTAACACTCTGTCCTTCATTGAGAAAAAATGTAGATGTCTGTTTGTGTCCCTGTTTTGTCTGTTTGTTGATGATGATTATGATTGTTGTAAAAGTCAGAGGCCATATTTTATTGTGTTACTTCAATATTACTAACTAACTCTTTTCTAACAAGCTCAGGCTGCCGACCTGCTGCCCCCCTAAACTCCCAGGATAACACAGCTTAGTTTTCTATTAAGGTCAAAGGGCATGGACATTGTGGTCATTGAGAAAAACCTATTATGATCCAAAAAGAATACTACTACAGATGTTTGAATATTTTATCTTCACTGTCAGCAGTAAAATAGGCTTCCGGGATCGGATTAGGATGAACAATTCCAGATCATCCCAAACCATTAGGAACAAGGCCTCACCGCTGCCCCCGGGCTCTGCTGCCCGCTGCTCTCCTAGCCAGGAGAACGTCCCCGATGCCACCAGCCCGGGGAAGGTCCAGAAGAGCTGGAGCTTTAATGACCGCACACGTTTTCGCACCTCTCTTCGCCTCAAACCACGTCCACCAGTTGATGGTAGGCAACGCGCACATATCTAAACGCTTTACACTCACAGGGATCATTTCTGCATAATAATGTCTCACCCTTTGTCTTGGCTTAGTAGAGGGGGTCGGGGAGGACAGTGTGGAAGACAAACCATTTTGTGACGTGGCAATGGAGGAGGTAATCCCAGCAGTGAAGACACTCATACGGGCTGTCAGGTGAGTCCTGTCATCAAAAGTATATTAGTTATTATACCTACAGTGGAAATCATTTTTATTGTTTATTCAATTCTGTAATGGTCCATAAGCAATGGAAAATGTGTTTTTATCTTCCTTTTTTTGTCAATTTCTCTTTGTTGAGACGTCCATTTACAGTAGTAGTTCAAGTGAAATAAAAAAAAAATATATGGACAAAAACAATGTCTAAAACTCAATAAATAAAACATATGACTCATTAAACATTTAAAAAAACATATAAAGTAAAAAAAACTATTTGATTCCAACTATAACTCCTTCTGTGGGCGCCCATACGTGAATGCTGGTGTGTAAACATATTATAAATGACAATATAGTAATAACACAGTTGTAATAATATAAAGTTATAATATTTAATATATTTTTGGACCTAACATGTTTCAGCCAAGTGCTTTTTGGGAAGTAAAAGCTTGTGTTTCCAGGTATACGGGCTCCGTAAGGCAGGGGCGGATCTACAGGGGGGCAAGGGGGGGCAGCTGTAGGGCCTTGCCCCCCCACCTGCCCCCCTAACTTTGGTGTTCAAACTTTGCTTGTAAAAACAAACTGCCACTATGTGCACAGGCTTCTTAAAACATTGAAACAAACAATTAATTTATATTAATTCATAATAAATAATAATTGTAGATGTAATCTTAGTCCCCTGCCCCTTAAATACTTAGCTACGTCCCTGCATCAAACGTGCAGAGCGGCGTTCGCACATTCTGGCTCGCACACACACACAGCGAGTCTGCTGCGGTGTGGTGGCCCTGCATCCCGGCAAAGACTGGAGCGACCGAGCCGAGCCTCGGAAAGTGAAGTCAGTTTCCCCAGGGGAAGTTAAAACACACGTTTCATCTAAAGTTCAATTTGTAATAAATGTAATGTCTGCTAAAGGCGAGTCAGCATCAACAACAGCGCGTCCATTACGTTAGCCAAAAGTCAAATTGCTCCCTCCTGGTTTGTAAGCGCATTCTGCTGTTTGATTAGTTTGATTTCAGTAAAGACAAGAAGAGCATAATACAAAATATTACAAACTGGCATCTTTGAATTCATAACGTTTACAGAGGTTCGCCGTTTCCGTGGCGATACGTTACAACACACTACACAGTGCTTGCTGAGACCGATTATTTGTATATGATTAGTTAAGGAGTTTTATAAAATCCACTTCCTCTCACATATCACGGCAATACGGCTGCACAAATTAAACCAGGCAACATCCTTTACTGTCAAACTGGGAAAACAACAAATACAACGGGGTTAAGAAGGCTAGTCTAAACATAACTGATGTGTGCATGTAATAAATCTCGTCTGATGTTATGTTTTTTAGGCTACTTATATTAGCTACAGGGGCATACAGTGTAATGTAATAGAAGAATAACAAGAACACATTTTCACATCTTGACTTTTGCAGGCCAGAGTAGCTGGAGATATTAGCTGAAGCCTAAAAGTGGGGATATTGCCAGCCAAGAAAATCCTGAGATGTGCACAGGAGGAAGAGAGGGAGGGAAATGAAGAAGGAGAAGACAGTAAACTGGAGAGACCAGGCAGGTCAGAGCAGGAGAAGACCACAGAAGGGGTTGCAGAAATGAGTGAAAGAGAAGAGGGAAAAGAAGAATTAACAGTGAGGGATGAAGAGGAGGCTGCAGGTTCAGAGAGAGGGACAGAGGCAGAGAGTGATCAGGAGGAGGCAGATGAAGATGACAGAGAGGAAGAGGAGGCTGCAGTTACCCCTGGACCATATGGTTGGTTTATATTCTCCTAACATATAAATTGTAGTACAGTAACATAACATGTCATGACATTCTGTTGTATATGTTATAGGGTTAGATATGTAAATACTTACATATACAACAACAGTTCACTCTTCTCAAGACACTTTACAGATACAGTAGGTCTAGACCACACTCTTTAAGTTACAAAGACCCAACAATTCTCCAAAGAGCAAGCATTTGGTGCAACAGTGGCGAGGAAAAACTTCCTTTAGGGCAGAAACATCAGACAGATCCAGGGTCTTGGTGGCCGCTGCCGGTTAGATACAGATGGATACAGATATACAGATATAGAGAATTATTATTCATAATAATGGTAATTATAGTAACAAAAAAGATTTCCATGTACCGTCTTCCCCTGCCACCCTACCAAGATCTTTCGCTACCCCTTTGCCCCCCCATGTAACATTTTCTAGATTCACCACTGCCGTAAGGTGCAAGCTGGAGCTGTTATGCCTTTGGTCATTGATGGAATAAGGTCA